>NW_017175971.1:376591-384602 GCF_001652005.2 Ceratina calcarata | reverse complement strand
AATTCAACATGCCAGCATTGTTTAAGTATATGTATAGCCTATACGTCCTTAATTCTTAGACATTATAAATACATGGCAGACCACTACGTGAATTGCAGAGAATGCTTCGATTATAGTTTTTGTAATTCCAAGGTGTCAAGAGCGTTGCATGTGAAACAAGTATAACAATGGAAGTTCAATGCGGAATTAAAACTGATGGTCAAAAAAACGCAGGAATGACAATGGTAGAACGATTCTTTTTCGCGTTTTTTGTATTCCTGTTTGTTGCACTTCGATCGATGCTGTGATTAACACCAGATACGCGGGAACATTTTTATTGAACGTGCAAAAAGCAGTGACACATTGTGTCGCACGCGACCTATCCGTGGAGCGTGCAGTGATAACCATTGCATTATTACATCCGACGTTTATCGTTACCCGCTGGAACAAAATAACAATATATTTGAAAAAGTTATGGATGAAGATCGATATCTTCGTATCATCCTATTCCGTTTCCCATAACATACGAATATTTTAGGAAATATTATAATTCATTGCGAATAACCTTCCAAAGAGTGAAGAGAATAATAAACGATCGTTACGTTGAAAAAGAAATAAATGTCTAATGTTATATAATTAAGAGAAAAGGAACAATGAATCGCGTGACGGATACTAAACTTTTTATCATGCTGCCTTTTAACGCGACTAACGATGGGAGCTAGTACTGGAGGACAACCCTCGAGTAAATTCTCATTATTTACCATATAAAAAGTGACGAAGCGGAAACGAGTAACAAAGAATTGTTGACTAAAAGAGAGAAGTAGAAAGGGGCGGCGAGTGGCGCGACGTTAACGAGGAAGGATCGCGGGCGAGACCGATTTTCCACTTTGAATGTTTGAACTGCGCCGCGTGACTTCATTAAATGCGGCCCGGTGCACGTCGGAAGATAAAACTCCACGCAGAAGGTACACATTATGCGGCGAGCAACGTGACATGCTATCGTACAACCCGGGCATCCTCTAATGATGCAAAGACCGGATGGTGGCACAGCAATATTCTCTTTTCGTAGTTCTCCTTTTTACGCAGGGCCACGTCTGTTCGTGTTTCCCCTGCGCCACGCAATCTTTCTTTTTCAACCCCCGCGCTCTTTACCCACCGGCACGCCGCGCCGTCGCGTCTCCCCGTGTCTCTGCCTATCCGCGCTGTATAACGGCGCATGGAAAATTCCAATAATCAGCAAACTTGCCTACGCGTGTACACTCGCAACAGGAAATTCATTAGACGGCTATTGTGCATCCCTCGCTCCAATTAGTATTATTTTTCGAGCTGACACGCGCACGTTTACCCGCCGCGGATTGAAGCAACGCGTTTGCACGGCTGATTGCCACCCCGCGATTCGAATTCGTTGCCTTTGATTCATCCTCGTTCACCCGATCTCCCTTTCGCCAATGTTATTTTCTTCGCAAGATGTTTTCATTACCTATCGATCGTTGAGTTAATCTGCAAGGTTCATCCCTTTGTTTGCGAAGGAGCGCTAAACTATGTTCAAACATCTCTGGGTGACACGGCGATAATAATAACATTTGTCATTAATTACATGCATTAATTGCTGCGCGAGACGGCATTAATCAGCATGATTAATTGCGTGCCTGTAATATCGTGCCCACTCGCATTACTCCGTCTCCCCGTCCCCACTCAGCGTCGAGGGGTAAAACTACTCGTGGTGGAAACTATTCTGAATGATCTTTGTTCATCTCGAATTAAACTCACAGAAAAATCTGCTCTCTCCGTACAAAAAATAGTTAAAATTTAAACGCAATTGGATTGACCGATAAAATTTGTATGGCATCGGACGTTACATTTATCGAACGGTCGTAATTTCAATTGGAAAACGACTAAAAGCACGGAGTGGGGAACGCTCGTGCATGGAAAGCGAAACGATCCCGTATCCGTATTAGTATTCGCAGTTACATCGTACATAGTTGAGAACCTCTGCCCGGAATCCGCGTGCATTTCAACGGCAGCTGCTTCTCGTATCGGGGACCAACAGCTTTCCGCGACGGCTGCTTCTCGCAATCGCGGAACGATATCCTAAATACGAAACCCTCGAAATTTCTTTTTAAGTAATATCGCTCGACGCTTGCCCTTTAGTCCGAAAAGTTCTAGCGTCGCCGAGCCGATATTTGGCAGCGAGCGAAACTTTTTTTAAAACGCTCTACGCAATTATTTGCCGACCCGGTAAATAAAAGTCCTCAGCACGTAGTCGAAGACGGGGAGAGCGGAGACGACCCGCACCATTCTAGAGGCGAAATTGGAGCAGAACGGGGTGGAATAGCACTCGTTGAAAATTACTATTCGAGCGCGAATTAAGAGGATTTCGAGAAGCAGGACAGTGCTCGAGGCAGAGCCTCATTACGGGCGATCCTTTGCCGATAAGACGGCGATAACGCCTCCGGGCTGGTAAAAGATTCCACTAGAACACGAAGTTCTTCGCCGGGAGAATCCGATTCTCCGGCTTCGATTTTATAGGCTCCAGTTGGCTCGAACATTAGGTTCGGATACCAGTCAAGCCAGAAGTATGGTTAACTTGCCGTTGCCGCGGTACACACAGGTGTAAATGAACAAACTTGGAATGGACGTGGACAAACAAACGGGGGTATGGACAAACAGTCGTGAAATGTTTCGAACCATTGTGACATCAAATCTCCACGAGTTATCCGACCACTATTTACTTCCTCCAATGTGATCCAAAAAATATTTCCTCTGTACATTGAGTAATGCTCAAGAATATGTATATGCTGTTTGAAGAAAAAAAATTTCCTGCAATCATCCTTATTAATTAAACCTTTCCCATCATTTTCATGGTCTAACGTAAAAACTAAAGTATCGGTCAAAGAATCGAATTCGTCTAATCGGTTGGTCGGTTATTTACACCGACGTAACACGTGTTTAGGTACGTGGTGGTTTGTTAAGGAGCGGTACGAAGACACACCCCCTCAGGAATCTAAGCCAGCCAACACGGCAGGGTCATACATAACTCAGGATTTCACGTACAGCGGTAACAGGGTGGCCCGTGGTTCGTTGCAGCTACACGCAACCAATGCAGTACTACGGTACTGGATGCATGCGTACAAATGTAGCCAAACCCGAGTAGTGTTGCTGGTGGTAAACAGAGAGGATTGAACGAGGACGAGATGAGGTGAACGGAAAAAGGGAAGCGACGGGTGACGGACTAGTTGAAGGGAAGCTCTCATAGAAACGAGAAGCCAGGAAGTGAGAGAACGGCGATGGCAGCGCAACGTGATTCTAAAGTAAATCTATTGGATTTTGAATTTGAATACGGGACACGGCTACGACCGGATCCTGCGACGTGATGGCTTCTCTATGTATATTGCGAGCTGCAACGAAATTGAACCTGTTTAAACAACTCGTAATTATTGCTTTTGAAATATACGCAATCGTAACGAAATTTCTCATTTTTACATAAAAACCGCTGAGGACAGAGTTCTGTGATAACGAATGTTGTTATTTGTAAACTTGTAAATTAGTTATTTTTCAAACTAGTTAAAATATGGATAAGAGGAATTTCCTAATTAACGCGCTCTAGTAATATGAAATAATCTTTCTGACAGTATTAGTAGATTATAAAAAAATATTAGTACAGAGGGAACAGTCGGATAACGAAAATTATTGAAGGGCCTCCCCTGATAAGGCGAAAACAAATAAAACCGAGGGAAACAAAGGAGGTGTTCTCTCCAGGGAGAAATACTGTGGGAAGCAGATAAGTGTAGAGACAGGCAATTGCGAGACGAGGCCGAAGGGTGGAAGAGATTCGGGATACAGAGGCCATAATGTATGCAATTGGGCCGAGAGCGGTGTGTTAGGGTGGTGGCCAGCTGGTCGATTATGCGTGGTGCTGAATGGTGAGGAGTCCAGGAAACTGGGACCGCCGCCGACTGCCTACGTAGGCACTATGCATGTCAGGTATTATACGGTATTTAGCGTGTATCTGCTGCTCCACGCACCGCATGCTTTAGCATTCTGCAGACGGAATTACGGTGGAACACGTGTTCTGAGAATATCACACGTATGGTCGCAACGACGATCACTATTGCGCGTCTTAAATCTGTGGCGAGCTCGTATCAGACTAGACGACGTCCAAGTACGGTAGAAAAGAAAATGCATGGTTCAAAGTTATTTAATCAGACTCTAGTTTGAGCGTTTGGGAAAATTGGATACTATCTTACTAAGAAGCAAGTATCTAAAATCGCAAGATAGAAATTTTCCGTTAGACTTGATCCAGATCCAAGTCGGACTTAATTTCGGCGCGGTCTATTTTCGGAAACGATTCATCGGGAAGTTGTAGAGAGGAAAACTCGTGTTGCGTCCACGAGTCGATTCATCCGAGTCCGGCTCATAATTTCTGCCCACTTTTTCTCGTATATTGCTGTCCCGAACTAGGCCACCGATGCGTTCGATAACGCTCGGCTCTCAAAAATATGCTACGACGCGAAGTACCTCCTGCCCGCGTGCACCCGCCGATGATACGCGTGGCCAATTTTCACAGTGTCTTTATAATTTAGCAAACTCTCGATAATCCACCGACGCGACGGTCGCACGAAAACATCGGAAAATTGATTTACCTTTAACACGCGGCAACGTCGAAGCTCACCGGGAAACGCGTCGTACAAATTACGACCGGTACCACAGATTTTTTGGTCGAAAAAACCGAGACTTGACGACTCTTTCCTCTCCTCATCTCTGTCATGTCCATTTCACATCAACTGACGCGAATTAAACCCACGATAAATCATACCGCATTCATATGCAATCAGTCGAATCTCATGATTATTTTGGAATAACGAGCGGCGTAATTGGGTTAGCCGAGTAAGCAATCCGGTTCGCGTTATCAAAAAACCAGAATCGAAACCTCGAAATGAAATTCAGTAGCACGTGATGTTATGCTGCGACCGAGCCGGTGAATTTCAAGTTATCCCACCCCTCCATAAAAATTCTACAAACTTCCTTCCTGGTGACTAATTCGTTTAAGCTTCTGCATTGTCATACATACAAGTAAACTTCTATGTACTTTTTCGTTCTTGAGTATTCAACGAGTCTTTTTTCTCAAAATTTCAACTAAATGTTGTAGGTATTGCTATTTCTTGCAAAAAAGTATACTCGTATACACTTTTCTATCTCGAATACTTCAGGAGTAATAAATTCATTATTACGTCCATAGTCAAATACTTCTTAACGAGTGGGGTCAAAAGGAAATTGCACAGAACTTCTTTTCCCTTTACATTTTATGTTTAAATCTTATTCCTTATTTAAACGTGTTATAGACTCTACAGCTCTGTTTTACTATTCAATATTATACTAGATACATATAACAGTATTTAATTCGACAACTCTCGAGCGTGCTAAACCGTATTTTATTATCGTTTCATAAATGCCACGATAAAGATACGTTATGAGAATAATAATAATACCGTCCATAAGAAAGAAAACCTCTTCATATGAACTCATGAACCCTGTAATTTTTTCGAGAGAAAATAGAGAACCGTAACTGCAAGATAACGATGATCCTTGTTTTATTAGACATTTGTCATTAAAACTAGTATATCTATATAGAACGTTTATAATTTGATCGACTTAATAAAAGTTGCTGAGGACGGACACTCGTCCGCAGTGAAATACGCGAAATTAAATTCCCGGATTTGCGTAAACGTAAAAGAAGGAAGTTCGCCTGACGGACGAAAGCCACAGGGTCGAGTTAATAAAGGGAGTCGAAAAATGGAAGCAGGCGAATTCGAGTTAACGAAGAGAAACTTCGGAAAACGCAGTCTTCGGTTTCTCTAGATAGTGAAAAACTTGAAAAATGGAATCCTTAGTTTCGTAGTAGAGAAAGTTTCGCCACAGGAACTGAGTTAAATTCATCGAGCCAGTCGCGTTCATCTTCATCGTGGAGTTTACCGGAACCCCCTCCCCTTAGTCAACTTTCCCGCGGCTTCACCACGCATTACAGGTACATTCTGTAATATGTGTATCGTTCACCTATTTTTCTGAATACAAAATGGTCGCCAGGTGCGAGCATCGATCGAAGTTCATCGAACAAGCTACTTAATTTCGTGGTCGATCTGATCGAAATTATCGCGAAGCCCTGATGCTATAAGCCAGCTAATAAATATTTTAGTATCGAGGCATTTATAGAATAATCTAATACTATAATTCATTTATTTCACAAATGATGAGCTTACCTTCTGATAATCGATGGCCAGTAGAAGATACTTCCTATCAGCCGATAATTGATGATCAAAACTCGACATCAATGCCTGGAATCGAATAAAGAACAAAATTGATATAAAAAGCCTGAATGACATATTTATCGCAACAACACGATTTCGAGGAAACAATAATTATTTTTCAAGTTCTTCGATATGATCTCTCTCGTAGAGAACAAACAAAGCAGATAGTACTCACGTTATTACTCGAGTCCAGTATCGTCCTCGGCTTCCTCGATGTGACATTATAGATCAGGAGATTCCCAGTTTCATCGCGATACAGTATCTCGTTTCCTGCAACAGAAAGAGAGAGACGAACGGTCACGTGTATTCCTCATGCGATCTCTGTACGGAGATACGTACATGCACAGGCTTTTGTCGTCGGAAAAATGTTGCCTCGATAAGAACCGAGCTCGATAAAATGAAATTACTTTTATACGGTTCTCGATAGGACGATACAAACAATCACTGACTACGAAAACTTATACCAAAATATCGAATGCACATTCAGATTTATTCAGAGCAACCATTCCTTTTATTCTGCAATTAATTAGCTTCTAAATTGGGAACGCAAACGAATCGAACGGCAATACGTATGTACAAACAAACCGCAATTTGTCCGCGAGAACTTACGAAATCCCTTTGTTATACAGAAAGCTATTGCAGGTACAACCTCAGCTGTGCGAGCCTGATCGGTTGAAAGAGAAACTCCAATACCATCGATCTTAGCTCCGCCGCGAACGTTATCAATCCCCCGGTCTAACCCCGTTAATCCGTTTAATCCGTATTGGCCCGTCTCTAATTAACTCGAATTGACGAAGTTTTACGGCAAGCGGACGAAAATGAAACCGCAATAATGCGCTAGATCCTACCGTTAATCGTTAACCACCTCTGTTCCCAATTAGCGGGGATTAACAAGGTTTTAACCCGTCGACGTCGAACGCGTACCGTAACCGATGTTCGATCCACCGTCAAGTTAATATCTGAATCGCCCACAGATATTTTTCTCGGCGCTTCGCTACCATCGTGTTGTGTTTACGTAAAATTATTGCACGGAACGCAGGCAGGTTTTAATATCCGGTGTACCGGATCAACATCATGGTTTGCCTAGCGTTCGATGAATGATTCTTACTAGTAAAAATCGACGGGAAACATTTATACGGGAAGAGGAAAAACAGTGGAAAAGTGGCGGAAATGGAGGAAATAACTCCTGTGCGAGTTGGAACCTCTAAATATGATAAAGTACATCGAAGAGGATTTTGTCCGAAGATCTCTTCCACTTTGGATTTCTAAATTTATAAAGGGGAGTATGGTAGGCGCTTATGACGAAACTTCCTAAGTGGATGATGAAGATAATTTAATGAGTGAATTGGAAAATAAATAGGAACAGTAAGGTGTGAAGAGGGAGCACTCGCTCGGGAAACTTCTCACATCGATCAAGTTTATCTTCTCTAGCCTCTCCCGATTCTGAAGTAATAGTAATTTTAACACGGCGTAGCAAAAATATTCTAGAGCGTATAAGATACGAAAGAGTGAACAAATGTTTAAAGAAAACCTAAGAACTTATATCATATTATATTTTTCATTTTTATTTGAATCTTTTATCACTGGGACCATAGGCAGGTTCTTAAGGATGTATAGGCTATACATATACTTAAACGATGCTAGCATGTGGAATGTGTTATTATGTATATGTGTACATATATGTGTACATATGTATATGTGTACATATGTATATATTATACATGTAG
>NW_017175971.1:342702-375014 GCF_001652005.2 Ceratina calcarata | reverse complement strand
GTATAGCCAATACATCCTTAAACAATAGAACAGTGTCATAAAGAATGAAAGCTCTACTCAGTTACTCTGTGATCGCGTACCGTTGTTACGAAATGATTATTTTCTTACTTTCACACACGTGATAAAGGGCGAATACTTGAAGTCTAACAATAAGCAGTTACGCGTGAACATTTTTATTGCTGAATACCTCGTAAACAATCGACTACGACCTGACATAAATCAGGCATTTTTCTCACTTTTATACCTGCTTACCTCTTGTCTTTTGTCACGATCAACCCATAACATTTTATATCGCAGCTACAACCATGCTTCGATTCCGAACAAAAAGGAAACGACACTTCGATTAATGTAGTCCTATATCATTATTAATGATCTGTAAACTGAACTAGAGGGACGAGTATCGTTTCTCACATTTCCGTGGAAATTCCCTGACCGAACGATTTGATCAGACGACCTTTATGTCTGACCAATCCCGTGGACCATGATTCTAGTTCCAATCAAAAAGATACGGAACCTTGATTACGATGTCCTATGCCATTATTAATGACCAGCGGACCGGACTATACAGGTGAGCGATCTTGTTTCGCTCATTTCCATAGAAATTTGCACGATCGCTTCAAATTTCACGGGCTACCGAGTCTATCGACGCTTGTGCATGCATTATTACAAGATGACGACGCCGCGCCCCGCGTCGCGTCGTTCCCAAATATGCTAACAACGCGTTGGTCAAGGGACGCGCATATATGCACATGTGTTGTGCATCGTGTCGCATCGCATTGAACCCGCGAGCACAGTTGCTTGTAAAATGCCCGTCGACGTGGGATTTGTCCGAGATAACTGAAACCACGCCGCGCCACCGCAGCCTTGACTCGCTCAAGCTGACACGTTGTTTTCTCGCAATTTCTTACGATGCACCGACGACACCGGACGTCGCGTCCTCCCCAGCTGTTTCTTATGCGAAACTCTATTGAAATGTTTCCGGCTGAGAAAATCTGAGCAACGTTGGCTCACCTGACCTAAATATACACTTTCCTCTTTTTTCTGAAAAAACAATTCTATGGAAGATGCAATACAAGTGAACGAAATACAAATAAGACGTGTCGCTGTCTATTCCCCTCTCATATATAAATAAAATGATAATAAATAATATGATCCTGCAGAAAGGGGAAAAATAAATTCCTCGTACTTGTGGGTTCTTAATAACGGAAGCTTCGAGTTATATTAGACGCCTGACAACAATATTTCGATCCTGGATTAATTATGAAAGCTCTTTGATAGGTACTCAGGTATTTAAATTATGCGATAATGTTCTATAATCAAGGGAGCATTCACCAGGGAAAAGCTCAATGCTCCGATAAACGAAAAAAGAGTCGGACAACCTTCCTTTTTTCCCTCGGGCGGAGCTCCACATTCTGCACATACGCGCGCAGGCGGGACAGCTTTCAGCTCGTCAGCCGTGCTTTTTTCGAGGAGGATCGTCTGCAGCCCCGATTTTAACGAAGCTGTGCACGGCATAATAGCTTAGAGGACGCCGTTCAAAAAACGCTGACGTACCGATAGCCTTGTTAGCTTCTAATTTGCGTGATCAACGCGTTTCTAGTATACCTGTGACACTCGCCAACTCGACGAACTCACTACCCAACTCTGCATATCTCTCTCTATTATTCACTCTCTCTGTACAGTCCTATTTCTCTGTTCTTCTCTTTGTCTCACCTCTGTGCATATCGCGGCGCATATTAATCGAGTTTGTCTATACCGAAATAACGCACGTACAACCGATAAAAGAATTTACTGGCTGGTACGTTACACTGTTCACTCGCTCAACGTATTTCTTACAAATATATTGATAATTTGAAAATGCGACACGTCACTATAAATTTTGTATGTGAAAATAGTATAACTTTCGGAATCGAAGTTTCGCTGTATTTTTTCATCGACTGTACGCAGAGTGTTTTATAAGTGGTGCCGCGCGTGAATAAATATACTCGATCAAGCTCACTCTCTCTCCCCGACTCAATGAATCTCTCTCCCTTTCCCATCATCCATATTCAAGCGTAATTTTTCTGTAAATAAATCGAATATTCCGTAAATACTGGTTTCTGATGATTGTTCTGTGTTGATAAGCCGATCGAAAATTGAACGTGTTTTATCAATAAATTAATTAATAAGGATGAACGAAACGTTGGGATGCGTGTTTTAAAGAGACAGAGACAGAGAGAGAGAGAGAGAGAGAGAGAGAGAGCGCATAGAAATGGGGCTACAGCTTTTAGAAAGCCGATTCGAGAGTTGACGGGAATTATCTCGCGCTGACGTAATTTCGGGAGCCCTAGAGAGTCTGAAATTCGCAAATACCATTTAAATATTAATAACGCACTTTCCGTGTCTCCGTTGGTCCACGGTACGCTTATTTTTCCTTCTATCAGCGTTTTTTCTTTCTCTTCACCGAGTAGAAGATTGCGGATGAAAGTTTAACACTGTACACTCGCCCACGACACTTATTTCTCTCCGAGGAGGAAGACAGGCAAAAACGTGCTGGCTGTTCCGCGTACTACCGCTGTAATTTACCAATCTTGTTTTCCTTGCCAATTCGTTAAACTAGGAAAATCGACGCTCGATCGTGACGTGATTGCTTGAAAAATTGCTCGCTCCGATTCGCTGGAAAAGTGATATAACTCTCGATATCGGAAGAGGAATAAAAAAACGACGATAACGAACAGCGTAACAAAGAAAAATTAATAACACTTCCCGTGTTTATCTTGTTACCTGGCACGAATTTGTGAATCGCTCAACTTCTGCTGCGTGCGTTTATTTCATTTTGCCAGCCGTTTGCTTTCTCCTGTGCTTCGGCAAGTCGAAAGAGGGAGAAATGATGCTAACGTCCAGCTTACCAGAATTCAGGGATCGTTTAAGGCGAACGACGCCGTTCGCGAGGAAGAACGAGTAGACAGTCGTTGCTGCGTGTGCATGCTTTTATAAGAAACTCTCAACGATGCGTTGTAAACGGATGAAAACGCTTAGGGTAAACGATCCTGATAACAGGCGTCAGATTATGGCAACGGACCCCTGAAACCTCTGGTCACGACCGTGAAAAATAGCTACGTGGCAGTTCCTTCAGAAGTTGAAAGCTACAATCCCGGGTAATCGTGTAGCTGGTCGAAAAGTTTCGAAAGTTTGTCGTTAGACGAGCGAGGGGCTGTTATTCATAGGAACTTGCAAGCTCGAACGTACCTCAACGTTCAACGATTTTTTTTCACCGAAAGTTGAAAACCTCGAATACCTCGATAACACCGAAGACCGAAAGGTGAACAACTTAGGAAATTCATGAGGTGACAGAAGTTTGAAGCAAAGTTCAAGGTTACTAGTTTTTACGAATCGGAAGCTGAAAGCCAAAGATTTAAGCTGAAGGAGCAGAAGGGTCGATGGATAGCTACAGACACTTCGGAATTGGAACCAAAGTACACAATATCTAACAAGTTAAACAGCTCCCGACTCTGTCAACGTTTCCTAAACACGCTTTAATATGAAGGATATCCCCAATAAACGAACCCTATTTATTCGGCCGCAAAGCCTGGTTCGCGAGAAAAACCAAGACGGCTGACCTTAATAACGACACCGTAAAAATTCCACCCTCGGTCTCTAATTGTATCCCGGCGTAAACAAGCGGGACAAGCTCCAAACGCCGACAAAAGCTCGTTCTCTACAAATGGAACTCCCTTGTACCCGACCGGCCATTCCTCGTACATCATCATCCGCGCGGTGTACTATACATATAAACGTGGCTTTAACGCCTACACGAGATCCTCTTCGAAGGGGACAACAAAGATAAAAAGAATCTATCAGGGAAGAAAAAAGAGTATCAGTGAAATGTACTGATTAAACCTTTCATTCTCCTTGTAAAGAGTAATCAGTATAGCGCGGTTTGAAATCGGTTACGCACTGTTTCTCGCTATTACGGACACCTGGACGGATCGCGGCTCGCCATGGGAAGCATCCCACGGGAGGGCGCGTGTACGTAATCGTGGGGCCACGAAATACGACCACAGTCTGGAAATAATGGATCGCAACACGGTTTTACGGCCACCCGTTAAATTCGCCGGCCGTCCTCCTCCCGCTCGTTCCTGTTTACGTATTCGGCTGTCGATCCACGCGAATACGCTGCTTATTAATTCCGGGAAGATCGGGCGGGGTGAATAAATTTTCGCGCCTTACCAGTTTGGCGTGGCTACCCGAGTTTCAAGTCAACCGATAGGGGAAGTTTCCATGGAAAGATTTCGTCAGTATTGGTGAACGGTTTTGATGGATCGTTCCGGTTTCTTAGCCCTCTTTCCCGTCTGGGTCTTTTGGGAGTTCTGAGGAACGACGGGATGGCGGTTTCAGAAGATTGGCAAAGGGCGTCGAAGTATTACGGTCTTTGAGTTTCGCCACGACGTAGGCAAGGGGTTTTATAAAAGAACAACCGATGTCGAAGAAGTAATTTTAGTGGAAAAATGAGACGTGCTTCGTAGGAATGGTTATTTCCTCAAAATTGAAATAGTTATTCATAGTCGAACTTATATTAATAATTAGTTAAAAGATCTTTTTCTGTTCTCAGTTATTTGTTCATAAAATAGACAGGACTTGACGACTTAATACGCAATTTTCTCAAGTTGAGAAAAACTGAAACAGTATTCGAAGCAAATGATACTTGAAGATCCTAGGAAACGGGAAGCGTCTCACGTGGCGTGTGTTGAAACCCAAGGCTTGGCCAATTACGACACTTATGACGCCGCTTTATCATCCCGAAGATTATAAAGGATTTTAAGGGAAGCCAAAGGGTGCGGGGCACGATAACAATTTTTATCGAGGGTAATAGCCGGCACGCGAAATTCCCAAGGCTTTCCCGCGTCCATTAAATCACCTTAATCTTTAATATCTCAGATACGGTAAGGAATGTTCAAGGAATCCGTTTTCAGCCAGCACGGCGGCGGCAGCCAATAAAATGCCCTCGAGTCTAATCTTCAGCAGACTCGATACCCTTAACGAGCCTTTAGAAAGAACAGATTGTCTACGAGTTTTTCCAGGCGTTTCCCTTGACAGATAGACCGCCAAAAGTCGATTACAGTCAGACCACACGATATATTATTTTCTCGGTTCCTTTTCCGTTTGATTCTCTAATTGAAGAACAGTATCACTGTACCGTTACTCATTTCTAATGTTTAATTTTGACAAACACGGAATTTGATACTTCATATTTTATACAAATTGATATTTCATATCAAACGTTATCTTTTATTCAATCATTTTGATTTCACGATTTTAAAATAAAGTTAATTGGACATATCGATATTTTTGTTTTTTCGGAAATGCAGCAATATGATGCGGTGAAACATTTCGTTTAAAATATCAATTTACGGTTTAGTTAGAAATATGATGCGTTAAACAAAATAACAAATCATTTTGCGGTTTATCATTACGTAGTCCAGAAATAGATGATACCACGAATATATTTCTACATAAAATGTGTATATCAAAAATGTCACTGTGAATGAACGTTAAAAAGTAATAAAATTACCTAAATACGGTCCTATTATCCACACGAAAAATACGAATCATGAAACAAAAATATAAAATTACAAAAAAGTTAACGCAGCATGTTTCCCGCCATCGTTGCCATTCTCACACCAAAAATGAGTGTTCGTTTAATATTCATAAAGAAATTTTTTTAAAAACTACCTCGTATAATGTATCTAAGGATATTTCTATAATATCTATTTTGAACTATTATCATTCCTCTATCGCAAAGTTTAGCAACGTAGGCGTAACAACAAAATTGCTTAACCATTGTTCTGAAAATTATTAATTCAGTGTTAATCCAGATAACATCAATTTTGCAATGCGTTTCATATTCTAATAATGCTAATCGATTTAGATGAGGTCTCTACGTGCATGTGCATCTATGAAATATGTATATATATTTAAATTTATAAACAGCTTTTAAGAGCACTAAAAAATCTACAAATTTTTACTTTGTATAAAAAATTGAAACTCTCACTTGTCAGTAAAATTCAGTCGATAAATCAATGTTGTCCGATGTTAAAAATTGTATATATGCTAAATGAAATATGTAAAGGCTAATTTTTATTCATTGCACACTCGTTTATATGATTTAACTATGTACGTGTATGCAGAAAAAATAAATGCATTTTATAAATATCGTAACTATTTCGCTATCGATGAATATTATACCATCATTAATTCTTTTTCCTCTGTGAACCGCATCGAACTTTTTATTGCTCTGAGCGAAATTAAATCATCTCATTTGCATCCAATCAGTTTCCGATTAATCGCCGAGCCGGCAGCTCGTTACTTTCCTCTGTCCAGTTACAAATAACCTCGCGTGGATGCTTTTATCTCACAAAGTATTCTGCAGATAAAATTAACGAAACAGCGCGATTACTTCGCTTGTTCTCCGAACGAGAAAGGAGAACGAGATTTGCCGAGAATGAAGTGATAACAAGGACTTGAAATGACACCGTCGGATGGAATTTTAATTAATTCTCAAATGAAACTTGACCTACACGGAAATTTAATTTAATTAAAAGTTTAAAAATTTGAAACTTTAGAAATGATCTGGAATATGTCTGACCAATGACGGACAGATTCCCTTACGGCTGACTAATTCCATACTCTATCCCTAAATTCTCTGACGTCGGGAAAATGTTAGGTATTACTACTCGCGATCAGACATACATCCTCGGTCGTAAATTTCTACGCTATAAATGTTCAAATCGCCAATATAAATTCCGAAATTTCATCGTTCGTATAACTTTAGCAGTAAAAATAACTGGGTGGTCAATTTTTATGATTTACGGGCAGCGAATCGAGTCGATTCAAAACGGCACAACTTCCGTGAACACCAATAATTGACTGGAAGCCCTCCCCGAGCACGTATTTAGGACCGCCCTTAAACCAACGCAAGCACGGGCAAGAGGTGTAAAGTTCCCAGGCGCAAAACATCATTTCTGACTCGGCGTGCAGAACGGAGGTGCGAAGCTCGTTAAGTTCTTCGACCGTTTCGCGTGGCTGGACTTTCACCAGGGAATAAAGTTTCAATCCAACTCGTGACGGTCTTTTATCGCGAGATCGATCATAATGGGGGTGAGCGCGTACGAAAACAAAGAAAAAAAAGGGGGAAAAGAATGGGGGAGATGAAAATAAGAAGAAAGAGAACGCGAAGAATTAGAGGTTTCGGTGGCCAAAAGCTGCCGGAACGAGGCAAGATCAGCCGGGAGGAAAAGTTTCCGAGCGCTGGGTGCAGCGCGGGGAAGGGAGTAGAAGCTAGGAGCCAGAGAAGGGTAACACGGTGGAAGAAATGGGAACCCCGGCGAAAAGTGGGACTGGAAGGGTGGCTCGGGGGTTGGTAAGAGAAAAGCTTCACGCTATTTTAATCCGAAAGTGGGTGTCCCAGGCTAGAAGCGGATTTAATCAACGCCCATTATGCGCGCTCTCGCAGGGATGATACAGTTTTGTTCGAGTTTCTTCGGGACTTTTCGCGCCGACGGCTCTGAAAGAGGAGCTATCCGTGTTCCAGGTTACCAATTACCACCTGGAAACTTATTTCAGAAACCTTTGGACTTGCTTCTTTTTCCCTTCGTACCCCACTCTCTCGGTTTACCCTTCCATCGCGTCTTAATTAACGACACCGGATTCGTGAAGAGACTCAGTACATCCGGAAAGCGAACGAATTTCTACTTTCTTTCAGGGCTTCGATTTTTTACCATGTTATTGAATATGCCGCCAGGCAGACGTTCGCCCCAGTGAATAGGTTTTGTTGTGGATCTGGCGTAAAGAGGACACGCCGAACCACTGTTCAGAGAAACTTGCACGCTGGAATATGCAACCGACTTGGCTAACAAGCTCGGATCGGAATTAATACGTTTAAAGCCTTTCTCAGTCATAAAAATGTCTGACATAGAAATCTCTAATCAAACTATATAAACTATAGATGAACAGAAAAGCGTGATTAAAATCATGCAAAGAATGCAACCGGAGTTGTGACTCTTCCGAGTTTCAATTTCGAAGATAGGATTCTGCGACCTCTGAGCCGCGATTGACGAACGAACTTGGAATCTGGAATAAGCCGGGAGGGAATAGTTTAAAAAAGTTAAAAAGCGCGACTCTGAACGTGGCAAGACTTCTATAGATTTTGTTATTGATTCCTCGACTCGCGTATCAAGAAAAATATAAAATATAAAAGTAATAAACATTATAACTAACAATTATTAACAACGCTAAAATCACAACTGTATTCTGATTCACGTAGATATTTCGAGGTTGTTCCGAAACTAATCACATGTAATTAGCGCAGAGCAGGAGTACCGATTGACCAACGATGAAGAATTTACTAGCAATCGATCGATACAAACTAATTATGGGATCATCTCTTAATGTGACAGTGATGTTCTATTGGCCGGCAACAGGAATCGTGTGATGTTTACTTAATTACCAGACACCAGATCCTAGTGCTCTGCGACGAAATAACGTAGGGAGAGATATTCGAAGTTTATGAATCAGTATTTCATGGAAAGTAAAATAAACTATTCGAATAATTTAATCCTAAATAACATTAAATGCGCAGCGATTAATCATCTAATGATTAGACACGAGGATGCTCTTAACCAAGAGTGCAGAAGAGAACAATGAAATTTCCAATTAGGATAATTCGAGGTTGCGTTGTACGCGCACGCGGTTCCGTTCGTTTGCTCGATGGAAATATAACTGTGTGTTTCCATTAGACGTATACATGGTGTTTTAAACGAGCAAAGCTGAAGTACAGAAAGGAGGCACTCGTAAAAAGAAAATAAAAATGCAACTTCATAACAGGATAAATCTCGTGCTGGCAAAGGCTTAACTCTCTTTTTTTCAATAAGCACTCTCTCTGCGCACAGGCCAGGAACGCATGAAAACGCTCATAAACACATCGTTGCCGTTGCTCCTAACAACGAGAACCATTCCTTTCGCGATGTAATTGATTACAACGAAATTTTTTCAACCGAACAAAATGAATGCAAAACCTTTTTTTTACTAGTGAACTTCCTTTCATTCGTCCTCATAGAATTTTCATCCTCGACTTGTATTAATGTAAAAAGAACGAAGGGTGTTCCGTGGATAGGGTTTGGGTAACAATGAAAAATAGACGGGCGTAGCATACCATCTTTTGCGATCATTCCGAACAGAGGAAGTATGTGTCTACGAATCTGTACGGCCAGCAAAAGAAACAGCTCGGCGGATGCAATTACAGGGCGAACGGACGCGAAATTAATGCCAATCGATTTCATGGAAGCCGTAGATTTCCCGACGCGACGCAACGCTGCCGCAGTTCGAACTCTGGTCTTTCTACAAAATTAACGGCGACAAGTCCATTCCAGTCTTACTAGACAGTTTTTCTCAAGGTTCCGCTGGGAAGACCGGACGCGAGGAATGGAGACTCGGATAAAAGCCGGTGTGGAAAGAGAGAATCGAACGGCGGATGAAGGTAGAACAAGAAGAGATCAAAGAAGGAGAGACAACAGTTTGCAACAGCCAACTGGTTGCGGATGGAAGAGACCGGGAAAGGTGTGCTCTATGGCGGTAATTATGGTGGTTGATGAGAGTTTCACGCTAGGCCGAACCGCAGCCACCATCGACCCTCGCACCCGAAGCTAAATTGAGATGACTCCGTGTGTATTTAACTGTGTCTGTGTTTACGGTTTAACCGTGAACGAAGCGGCCAGTTCAGCCTCTGTCAGGTGCACACGCGTCCCACGTTAATGTTCGCGTGAAATTGTTTCGCGGAAAAAAAGATTAACTTTTCACGTCGATCGGACGTCGATTTCTTGTTACCGCGCGAACGGGTAATTTGTCTTTCCTTTTTGGAAGTTCCAATACGTTTCCCACGTTCGTTGATGAAACGGTATTACGAACCAGTAAAAATGAAACAAGCGGAGCAACGAAAGAATGTACAAAGAAATTGTTCAAGTTTTTCAATATTGCACGCGGTTTACAAGTTGGAGTTAGAGGAATGCATAATATAAGTACAAAAGTAAAGGCAGAAAGGTATGTCTGACTACGTAGGCTGTTTTCCTACTTAAACCCGGATTGCGTTTCCTCTTGCCTCAATTTCTCAAATTCTAACGCAGCAAAGATTCGAAGGAAATATAAAGTTTGAAAGATCTCAGAATTTAGATCTATCTTGAAAATCTTTTAAATTACAACCTCGCTTACTTCTAGCTGAGTCACTTCAACGTTGTTTATCAAATTCCGAATGAATATTCAGTAGAGCATAGCTGTCGACGTGGGGAGACATCGACGAGCGTTTCTGCTCGATCACCGCAGCAAGATCTTCGTTCGTTCTCGAACTAAAACTCGAAGCCAGTCAACAAGCCCGGTTTTTGTTACCCCGAAAAAGCTTCGCGAGGCGGTACATCGTTTTGACCCGTTGCTCCACGGAATTTCTTCCCTAATTTTTCTCCGGCCGATGCTTTTCTTTTGTTCAGCCGAGAATCGCCGAGTGCTCACTGGAAACGAATGTAAATACGGAACGAGAACGTTGCTCTCCGGCGAGAATGCTCCGACTGCGCGCGGTTTCCTTCCTTTTTGCTTCCTAGCCTCCTTCTCCTTTCACCTCGTTCCTTTTTACCCTTCCCACGGGGAGTTTCTTCTTCTTTATTTCTATTTCGAGCGGAGCTTCGTTGATTCAGGAAGGATGGCCGGAAACAAGTAGAAATAATTACGGGATTGTGTTTTCCCGTCTTCCGAAAAAATTTACGTCTCCGAGTCATGATTTCCTCTCTCCTGTTTTTTATTCTTTTTTATTTCCCGTTGCCCTGCCTCCGTCCTCGCAGTCCGTTCGTCACGGTCTCGTTTTATGAATTTCTCGAAATTCTAAAAGACACATATACCATTCCGCGCGTCGTGACGCACAAGTATTCAGCATCGCCGTTGTGTCCCGTCGGTTCTGTGCGGTTCAGCAACATTGAAACAGTCGGAATTGTCGCGAGATTTATTCGGCTAGCACTGCCAGGGAACGCTAGCTAGCGGTTTCTCTTTCCCCAAATAATTTTGTTCCTCCTTTTTTCGCCGCGACTTCGCCCTCGCATTGAAAACATTTCGACGGATCGCTCCTGCGTTCCAAGATAATCGAGCGCCATTCAGGTTCTAAATCGATAAACCCTATCCGGTTCTTGCGAACTCCTTCAATTTAGCAACGAACCAGAACACAATTAATGCTTAATTTCCCGGCGAAACCAAACAATTAACTACTGTGTAGCTCAATTTACGTTGTATCGTAATATTCGAAATAATTTAGCGTACAAAGCGCGAGAAGATATAAAAGCTAATAAACTGAAGTCTCGCGGTCGGAAGAATTTATAGTTGCGAGCACGATGTACGCAGGTACAAGACTCGAGACATTTAACACGAAATACAGTAAATTATCAACACACTACACCGGAGGTGTGTGTTAATTAATTCAGTCGGATCGCGTTTGAACACGACGGAGAACCGCTGTAGCCTCGTTTTCACCGAGCGCAGCTACGCGACCATTTTTCAAAGTCGTTTCGCCTCGAAAGCGGGGCGCCCTGGCTGAGAAAATTTCGTTTTACATTTTCGATTTATTTCGTCGCGCACGCCACCTGACCCCCTTTGTCCCGACGTTCCAATTCTTTGCGTACACAAATTGCGCGTCATTCTCCCCCCGAAAAATAAAAGATCAACCATGTACCTATGCATCCGGTCCAAAGAAATGAAAGACAAATAATAAACCAAACTGGGACAATAGAAATAGAAGATGACGTATTCGCTCCGGAGAGATTTAAAGGATTAAACAAGAAAGGTCGTTAAACTGTCGCCTGAGGGATTAAACGAGAAACAAGAAGACCCACGGAATTCCTGTTTCTTCTCTAGAAGACGGTAGCAGGAAGATGATAACACAGGATGGTAACAACTACGCTGAGATGACGATAGATTCATCGAGTAACGTTATCGAAACACAAGTTCGTCGTCTGACAATGAGGCTTCTTTCAGCCGTAGCATAGGAGAGTATAATGCGGCGCAAGTTAAGAGAAGCTCCGGCCAAGTTTCTCCTCCTGGATGGACAAAAACACGTAAAACGGGCAAGTTCGTAAACAGCTCGGGAGCAGTTTGCGAACTGTTCGTCACAGGGTGCGCGCGCCCCCCGTGCGAGCATCGCGGAGAAGTCTCCTGGCCTGACACAAAGAACACATTTGCCAGATATTTCTTTGATCTTATCGCCGGAAACTGAACCACCGTAAAAACGTGCCGGGTGGATGCCGACCGCGAGCCAAGTTAGTTGGAAGCTGTTCGAGGAACTTACCGTGCTGAAACCACCCCTAAACCGTTCCTCCCACGTGTCTTTGAAACCGTCATTTACCACCCTCGAATCAACCAGTAAAACAACCGATCTAATGATACTGCTTTAGTACGATTTCATTAAGAGCATAAAAACTTTTGGGAAAAAACATGATTCCACATTATTCGCTTCAAAAGCTTGAACGCTATTTAGCTTGAAAACACCGTGTTATGTCTTCCACGAAGCTTTGAAACTTGCCAAGAGATTAATTAGGAATCAAACGACAGCGTTTCACGACTCTTGTAGCTGTAAATTAATTCTTTTGAAGTTGAAACGATTTTGGTAAACTGTCCCATCATTTGAAGTGTCTCTAGTTACGTATTAACAGAGGCTTTAATTAGCGCTGGCAAAGAGAATTTGATGGCTTCAAGCAACAACGGATTTTAGTTAAGACGGAGAAAGGATATTTACCGGAATACACCGAGTTCGTTATCAATGTCCGGAACCAAAGACTTCTATGCAAACCTCGTCCGACGGCAAAGAAGCTCAGGTTCTTAATTAACTGATAACCTACCGTTCGAAACAGAACGCTGATAAGCCTTCGCAAGGAACTTTCTATCAGTTAAAATCATCGTATGACGTAAACTACTTGAAAATTTCATTTATCCATCGTGCGAATTATCCGTTTCAGAATTACTTAGTTCCCTTTTGAGCACCAGAAAATATTCGATTACATTACGCGCGCGATTAAAGTTGATGCCGCGAAAGAAAAGTTTATTTGAGCGAAATTTTCCACGAGCCTTGCCGTGAATCTCTCTGCGGGTGCATCGATTTGAAAAGTCTTCGCCGACGCACAATACACTTCAATAATATGAAATATGGAGAACCCGGGCCAGAAATATTGCATAAATCACAGGGGCACGCGCGCACCCGCCCGAAAATTTCAACAAAAGCCGCGGTGCTGCGCGCGGAATGTTTTTTTCCACGAAATCCACTTTTGAGCGGTTTCGAAAACTCAAACGAAATCTGAAGTGGCTCAAACAATCCTGACGCGACGAACACGATTCAATAGAAGAAAGAACTCTCGAGGAGTGCAGTGGTCGCTAATATCCCAGGTATTAAAATATAAACGACTTGAAATTCTCCAACAATTTTTCCAAGGGGCTTGAAGATAAGGTGGAGTGGCATAAAAACATTATAAAGCTCCTTAACGTTCAACAACTGAAGAAAAATGACGAGAACTGCGCTTAAGTTCATTTGTCAAATACTATATTTCTCTCGTTTCTTCGATGCACGTACGTCTTTGAACTGTAGATTGCTCGAAGGTAATCCAATAAGAGAATTCTTCCGCTAGGAAACGGGAGGAAGATTGTAGTCAGGAAAATATCTCCAGCTGACACTTAACTTTCAAGGAGAGCCTACTTTCTAAAATGATCAGGCTGCCTTTAGCCAATAGCTGATGGCCTCACTGGCTCGTCATGATTGCCTCTCGTGGACCCAGGCAACTTGCCAGGAACCCGGTAGTCGTTCGGTTGTCTCTTCTCCAGGCAGAAAATTCTGCCCGGAACGATTCGTATCACTTGTTACGAGGTGGCATGCGGACCACACCACGTGACATTCGCGACTGCATCTCTGTACACGGTTGCAGTAACCTTTGCGGATCGATTATGCAATGCCCGAATACACGCTCCTTCTACTTCTTTAATTTCGTCGACTTATCTATTTTTATTTTCCGCCCTTCCAAATTTATCTATTACTATTCCAGATTTATCTATTATCTACATTTAGATCAAATCTACGGTTTCGCATGAGTTTCATTCGATAACCCCATCGGTTTTATCCATAGAAACTTCTCTTCTACCGGACTGAAGTCTGACAATGAGCTATTAATCAGCGTGAAAGAAGATTTCTACATACGTCCACGTATAACACTGATTACAGTTTATGTAACGACGCGGTAACTCATCGAGCGTAGCTAATCACTATCAATCTTCAAAGCTAGCGACTGCACGTTTCTAATGAAAGCATGATTCATACCTGACGATTTCTCGCATAAAATGTTTTATGAAGAATTACTGTTTTTTTCGATCTGTCTTCGTCAATTACCATTCTTCATCTTTAATTCACTCGATGCCATGTGCGTATAGTTTGGAGAACATTTTAGATAGGATAACCCGTATACCCCTGGATTTTCAACAACGGAATAATCGAAAATTGATGTTCCTGGAGGACCGAGGCACAATCGCCATCGCGGATTCAAAGGGAAAACTTGGAAGTTGGCAACAAGACCGGACGGAATTAATTCAACGAATGGAATCTTTGTTTCACCGAACGAACCGCATCCACGGAGACCGGTGAAAGTGAAGTTTCTCCGGTACGGGGAGCATTCGAACAATGCGTCGAACAATGTCTACGGCCACGCCACGCCAGTGTCAAACTCGAGTCGGAAGCTTCTCCATTTACCCAGCGGAAACAAAGAGCATCGCTAATCGTGATCATCGACACCGGCTTGAAAACATTTTCGCTTCAAGAAAGTGTCGAACTGTTTCGTGACGTGTTTTCGAGACGTACAAACTTCCCAAACTCTGGGAAAGTTCACCGGTCGGAAACCTGATTCTCAGGAGTTGCGAAACATCGGACAACATGTTGCAACTGTTCGCCAAGGAAAACTTCATTACTGACGAATAGCATCAATCATTATAGCGAAATGGTAATTTTTCGCTGTCGCATCGTTTCTAATCAGAAGTCCGCGACCAATTTTAACCATTAATTTTATCCGAATCGGAAATGTAAATATCCGTCGCATCGCGATTCAATTCATAAGTTCGATCTAGCAACGGAATCGACGGAAGATGGGACGGATCATAATTAATTTGCAGTACGTACCGCGTCCTTCGTAATTCAATGATTGTTGAAAATGATGTTTGCCATACGTAATGGCGCAAATCGATAGGCTCGTATAAGCGGAGGGAAATTAACGTCGTGCCATCCAATACGCAGGACGTGTATCCGCTAGATACAACCAGCATCGAAACCCTCAATTTGCGGCAATAACCTGAGCCTCTCTCCCGGCAAGGGACGACTCGCCAGATCCGTGATCCCTCGTACGCTAATTACTGCCTACGTCAAATTCCCCCATTGCAAACTGCCGCTAGATCCAACAACCGCAATAAAGATTTTGTCGATTAATCGGGATTTCGACGGTGAATCTTTGCTGCCGATCTCTGGCAACAATCCCCGACTGTTGTTCGATCGTTAGGAACTCCACGGTAATATAGGCTCGGATACAGCAATTGCGAAATAGTGATTTAGGATTTAAACTAAATTTAACAGTGAACACAATCTACAACGCCTACAACTTCTCGCCTTTCGTCAACGATTTCATTATATTAAGAAGTCTGTTCTTTCTATTAAAACTGCTCCGACAAGTTGAAATTCGATAAAATGTTGTAATGAGGTTAAAGCGCCGATAAGGTTATCGGATAGTTTATACATAACAGTAGGGGAGTACCATAAGCGACGGTATCGCATACTTGGTATGTATGAAGAGACTGCGGGAAGCAGCCTCGATCGAACTATTATACTGGACTTTGAAGCATTCCACGCCCTTAAGATGTTCCCGATTATCCTCCCTTACCGATATTCCCTGACAGTGATATGAAATTTTATGGAAATTCGAAAAGGGCAATATTCCTACGATTGTAAAGCCCATAAAAAAAATCCCGTTCGTGTATTCTCGTTTAAAGACAAACAAAGCTATTTGTTACTTTCATTATACGATAATTCCAATGAACTATTAAATTTTGTTCTACGAAATCATATCTCGACTATCAGAACGATAAAAGGATCGACTGGTTCGACGAGAATTGTATCCCGTGCCTGAAAATAATTTTCCGTGAAACGTACTACGGGAAAAATAAGCCGGATCGTTCAAATCAAACGTCTCCCGGTTTCGCAATTTCTCACGGAATGGGTCGTGCCGTAGTTCCATTTTAAAGAAGAAATGTACGATATTTACCGCTGATCCACGTGCCGTTGAAGCTCTTCGGGGATAACGAGCCCGCGAGCCATTCTTCAAGGGAAATACCAGGTGCGGCTGGCGCTCTAGAGCCAGAGGAATCCAGGCTTCCGGTTAGAAGAATCGCCGCAGCTACGACCAACCCGAGCACCATCACTGCGACCAAGCAGCCAGCCAGCAAACGCCGCCAATTCTTCTGCGTTTTCGTCATCAGGTCCTGAAACAATTACGATGCACATGGGAGACGTGGTCTGCACTTCGCGTCCACTTTGTCGCGCGTTTTATCCGTGCAAGTAAGGGAAGTTACGAAGCTGACAGATGCCAGAGGACAAAGCAAAGTGAGGAGAACATGGTCCATTGTTAATAGGACGCCCAAACAGCTCAGGGTTTATGATATTAATTAAAAGTTGGAAAGCAACTAATTTTTAATATCAGTTTGTCGCACAAGTTTCTGGTTTCTCATGTATAATATAAAATTCTGTATGTGAATCTAATTAGGAAAAATAATCAAGAAAAGATACTTCTCGAGATACTTAGCATTTCCTTAATATTCGATACAATCATGTCTATTTTAGCCCTCCCTTTATCAATTTTTTTTCTTCCTTCATTGACCTGAGAAGGCTGCCTCTTTCGCACCAACAATCATTCCCTTTAGTGTTTACTTAACCCGAACCTTTTTAACGCGACGTTTAACTTTCCTGATGGGAACTTCATTCATGCATTTCCTCGGCTGCGGAAAGCGTTTAGTGGAAGATAAAAGGAACTATCTTAAGTCGAGTTCATACTCGGTTACTATTAGATAATACAATGTTCTTACTTTTTGAAACAAATTTGTATGCAAAAGTGACAGAAGTGCTTTCGTGAGGAATAATAAAAGTATTGAATTCGACTAGTCAGTCAGAGAATGATTTTATATTTTACGAGACTTCCTTGCGGAATTGTGATCACGATTTGAAAAAGAAACGAGAACCCGATTTTTACGGCGATTGTCCGCGCGTGATAACGCGACACGATGACGACGTGGCGGATTCATGATCGATCATGCGAGTTTATTGAAGCGACCGATCCTGTGTGAGAGCGGCCTTAGGCTCATGGCACGCGCGATCAACTCTGAATGCGAGGGGCTGATTCAAAGAACGAAGGAGAGGATTCACCGAGAATAATCACCGTTTAAAATCGTCTCGCATTCACTCTCTCCTTCCCTCTCGCTCGCTTTGGAAAACTTAAACAAATATCGATCAAAAATCCGACGAGATCGTTCGTCAAACAAGGACAGAACTTTTCAATTATCGCAGAGAATGTGGCGACGGTGTCTGGCCTAAGTGGGGCCAAGCGTTTCTCGCCGCCCCGTGATTACATTATATTCGACCGCAACGAGAATTTTTCCTGGGATCAACGCTTCCAGTTGTCTGGCTCGAGAGGAGAGGAAAAGGAAAAAGAAAGCGAAAGAGGATTAATAGCTACATGATCGTCAAAAAGTTTAAAACGATATCGTAGCTAAGATCGACCTTTCGTTTAATTAACAAAATAATTTCTCTTACAATTTAGTTTAACACTAGATNGTTTCCGTCTTTCTAGTGTTAAAAATGATGTATTGTAGTAAATAAATTATTACTTAAACTCTGAAAAAATAAGGGAATCACTTTATTCGTCCCGTAGCCCAGTTTAATTAGGTCGTATCGATCAGATTAAGATTTTGAGCTATCGACATATCACTCACCAGTTACTAAATGATAAGACGATCATAAGAGGATAATATCGATCTTTTGAACGGAACTGTACATAGCCATGAGATCTAAAGATCCCGCGATTTTATTTCCCCTTTATTACACGCGGATTCCGAGCACAATTTCATTTTCCTTGGCTACCCGTAAATTCTCCAACGATCCTTCGACCGCTTAAAAAACGCTATAATCCCCGCAGGAGAATCGCCCGTGTGATTTATCGCGGTGGATAAATGTTTCCATTGATCGCGACAAGCGTAAAATTTTGTACGGAACTAAATAACCCACCGGATGTTCAGATGACCCTGATAAAAAATTGCGGATGCAAAAAAACCGTACGTTACGTCTACATTTCTCATGATACGCTCGAGTATCTAGATTTATGAACCTGCGTAGGTGAAGGCGTAGCCAGCTTCCTCTCTGACAAATATTAATTCAGACCAGAGACCGTAGCGGAGTTAATCTACAAACGCGACTCATTCTCGAGTAATCGAGAAACTTTCATAATTTCTTTCATCGAGGCAGAATTAAATTTCATAACCAATTCATTTAAGAGATGACAAGTTTTCTTCTGGGAAGAACGGAGTAATCTTCCTCCGGACAGACTGGAGAACTGGTACAGTCACGTACACACACAGTCTTTCATTCACCCTAAAATTCTTGCTCAACGTTAATTTGTCAAGGAAGCTGTAATATGCACGTACAGTTTCGTGCAATAACATAAAGTGTCGCGTACGCTGGGCCGAGTGCCGGGTTTCAGATGAACAACGTTAACTGCCTCCGGTCCTCTGAAATGTTTAATTTCGTTCCAAGTATTCTTCATATTCGACGGTATTAAACATTCAACGTTCGTGCGTGATCTGTCCTAGATGGAACCGTTATTGATGGCGATCGTTTGTATACGGACAGGTATTAAACTTCTTACAACGGTAATTGAGGATACGCGGGATACTTCGAGCGGTGCGATAAGAAATATATGGACGGGACGTGAGGTAATATCGGGCAAGTCTTATCGTGGCGTGACCCTCGGATTCCATATTCTTAGAAAAGTAACAGCCCGGTTCGGCGTGTCTTTAAGGGTGGTAACTTGAACGATCCTCAACATCGCGCTTATAAGCCTCTTTTATCAAAATTAAATTTGGCTCCCTATGGACTCATCCATTCTCGTGAAAGCCTATTAACGGCACACCGGGTGAGCGTAGCCTCTCATTATGGAATTCCATTTAACGAAATAATTATTTTTAGAGGGAACTCTTTTACGTTGCCCCTCGTAAAATGTAAAAATATTGAACGTTCACGGTGTCCAAGCTTCGAGAGTTCTTTTACGCGTTACCGATATTCCTACATATTTTTAATCATCAATTATCATATTCATTTCCTATCTCGCAGATAATACGACCTTTCTTCATTATTCTGAAACAATTTTTTTTCTCCGCGACGTTTTAATATGCCAAAGGTCATAAAGATTCTGTAAGAGAGAGAAACTATGTCGAATCGCTAAAATGAAACAAGAAACGTCGGTGGTTTTCAGGGAATAAAATGATCAGGAAAATCTCGCGGTATCTTGAAAATGGTTTAAATCATCTTTTTCATCGTTTTCAAAATTAATGAAATTCGCAGCATGAAAGTACAACGGAATTTCAATAGGCAAGAGAGAAGTCACTGCTTCCCAATAAATAATTATCTTGTGGGTTACGTAGAGAAATATACGTATAAATAAAATATAGGAAAACTCGATTTGGTCGGAACGCTTTCCGATACAGTAAAACGAAATGAACGCGAATACTGTTCTTATTGAATCGCAATGATTTTTCGTTTAAATGTGAAAAGGAACGTGTATCGGTCTGAATAATTGTTTGCACGATATTTTATAATTTTTTATTTTATTCGAACAATTTCGCATCCGATGAGAAATATTCCCGGATTTTTTCCCAACTTAATTCAACACGTGACGTGATGTTGGTACCATCAACGATTATCGATTTGCAATCTTTCTTCCCATTCGAATGCAGCGAACAATCGTTTCCCTCCATTGTTTAAACATTCCGAACGGCGCTTTGTGCTCGGACGATTTATAATAATCGTCGTACAGAATGGCAAAAGAAAATAAATGTTCAGTAAAATATATACGTACATATATATATATATATCTTATTTCCGCAGTTGATTAAAGAGAAAAAAGTAATATACTCTAAGGGCCGCGCAAGGAGAGTAAATAGAGACCCACTCTCGCGCGCGTGGGCGCGGAGTTACCGCAATTACAGAATTTTAATTGGACTCTCGGCAACTGCGAAAGTTGTAGCGCCGAGGGCAACGCTTCTAGTTACAAATCAATTTCATTAAAATGCTCCCAATTACATATAAACATTACTTAAATAACCTACTCCCGTTTAAACCTGGCAATTTTTACCTCTTCAAAAATACGCGACTACCGAGTAAACGAGTTGTGGAGTTGGTGGCCACGCGAAACTTTCGACTCGTATTTTACCAGAAAAAATTTACGCCGACTTTGTACCAGAAATTAGTTGGAAATTTACTTGTTTTATTCAGAAGATGATCAATACTCCAGTTCCTTTTTTATTACATTTATCGTTTGTATGTGAAAAACATTGGTGGACGTCCACTGTTCGTCGAGAATGATGTTACGTCTAAGTAGCTACGAACTTAGGCGCTCAAGATTTTAGATGCAATTAGTCTAGTTTCGCGGGAGACATTGGGAAACAATATAATATCCAGGATAGCTAGGAGGGGCATGAATTTCACTTGAAAATGCTGTTACAAAGTGATGAGATATGTTCGACGTGCAATTTCTCCTCGTATATTTCGAGTTGAAAAGGTCATGACGGTTCAGATGGCATCGATCTCGAATGCACGTATCGTCGTGAAACTGCCGTATTAAGAACAGGCTAAGTAGGTGCTTCGGTATTCAGCATCACGGAGAGAAAGGATGCAATTAAGTACCTGTGCCTATCTCCCAGTGAAAGCCGGCGAACCGAATGAAGATGCAAAGAGATATGCTCATCCCTCGGGGGAGATTAATGCTCCTTTCACACTGGAGCGAATCAGGTCATTCAAGCTGAGTATTGTGGAAGTTCGGTGTAAATGTTCGCGGTGCTCGATTAGTAATTGGTTCTGAATGCGGCCCAGTCACGGCGAATCGATCATTCATCCTCGCAAGTGGAAACGCGTTAAAATTTCTGAATTAATGCATTACAAGCGAAAAAAATGCATTGAGAGAGAAAAATATTCCGTTCATCCGCGAAACGATCGGTAAAAATTCCATCGCGTTCTATACATAGGTAATAGATGCACGCCTCTGATGGGAACGATAATTACGAGTGATTATGTCCTTGCTAAAGCTTTCTCATGCTGTTCTACAATCTGTAATTACCTGCTCTCGGGTCATATTTAATATGATATATTAATTATTCTCGCTATAGATAATATTGAACACGACCGTGTTTGCGGATCGCAAACAATAATTAGAAAGCTAAATTCGAGGATTAATTATGTATCTACTCCCACAATAACATAAGAATGATTTTATTACATTATCCACGGTTATAACCTTGCGAATGAGGCAAAACAACCGTGAAACACTCTAATCTCTGAGATCTCATACATAAAACTGATGAAAAAACGACGAGCATCAAACGAGATAATAATTTACAGGAGAATCAACGATAGCAATTGCACGTCACATGGTTATTAATTCACGTGAGTTAGCACACGAGACTACGGATACTATCTACAACGTAACAAAAGATTGGATGCCTTTGAAGACAACGTGAATCCTCCTTTTGCATTTTTTCCTGTTCAGGTACAATGGGTGAATAGATTGCAATAGCTTCGTGACACGATGCATCGTTGTTCAGAGGCGCCATTTGCACCTCAACCTTGGCGACTTTCACATGCAGTTACGTATATATATTGGCAAACCCGTAAAATCGAACCTGAAGAATGCAACCAGTTCTAATATCAATACTAAAATTTCCTTGCTATTACGCAATTGTCCAACAAAATCGTTTCAATTAAATATTTCAAATGATGAAACTGGGACTGTTTCAGAAATTATTAAATCGATCCTCAGTACACTGGCTCAGTTATCGTGTGCTAACAAGTTGAAAATGAATATGATTTTTAATCTATGGGGTGGATAGAATAAACAACGGGCAAACGTGTATGTTCATGTAAAATGCAATTGAAAATCGAAATGTCAATAACATGAGATCGTGTCTCCCGGAGAACTCGTTTCGTGTACCGTCATTATTAATCGAGCTTACACACGACTCGGGTATACACGGTCTCGCAGGAATGCGTTGTTTCACGTGACACGTATTTTTCTCCTGCTATTCATGTTTACGGTTTTGTATTCATGTAATTGCTGCATTGAATTTGTGTCAAGGGTATGAAAAGCATTCAACGAGCCGTCATTTATGGACCGAATATTCATCCGTTGCTTAAATCCCATTGAGCAACAGGAATCCGAACTTGCTAATTAAACAGCTATTTGCCAATCGTTCGTTAAAGGAAATAAATGAGATTCGACGGTCGTGCTCGTTCGACATTCGACGTTAACAGGTTAAATTTAAATTTACCACAATGATCATTGCAAAAAGTCCAATAATTTTTTAGAACAATAAAAAAGCTAATCCTATAATGAGTTAAACGTAGAATGCATAGACAGAGGCAACGCAGTTCGCGTTTTTTCATATGGAAACGAGACATTGATATTACAAATTAAGCGAGGAGCAAAACGTGAAACGTGAAACGCGTTTGTGTCACGGAAAAACTGGCAAAAAATACTGCTTGATCAATACTCTGTCGTCCTAAAAATGCGCGGAAACAATTAGAATCTGTCGTTCGATGAAATGTACTCTGTATTGAAAGTTCGCACGAGATCAAAGCGACTTTTTGTCCCGTTGACTTTCGAGCTGACGAGCGTCTTCTCAAACGATCCGATTGAACTTACCTCGCATTCGAAAGGCAGAATTTCTCGCACGGCGTTGAATTATTTTCGTGCACGATTCAAGGGCAGCGATAAAGCTGAGGAAATACATTTTCCGTCACGTCATCGGTACACGTTAATTATTTGCATAAAAAATAGCAACGTATTCGACTAACTTATAATAATTCTCGTCTAATTATGTATCACCTATTGCCATCGTCCGGTTTGTAGAGCACGCGTGCGCAATCGTGCACCGCGACACGAATTTCGCGAATGAAATTACTATTAAAGTCATATTCCATGTAAGTACTAAATCAAATGGCGACCTCATATTTGATAACATATATCGGTATTTAATTTGATAAACGTTCGCCCTGAATTAGGTACGTCACCTATCTGAGTATACGCAATGAAATTGTGTACCGAATGTCCCCACCGATCAAGATCCCACTGTAACAAGCAGGAGAGGAACAAAAAAGGATTCGTGTTACAAGATCCCACAGGTAACCTCGTTCCATTTGCGGAACGAGTCTTACGACACGGTGTACATACGAGGGAAGGTGAACTGACAGGCAAGAGCAGAAGACCTGCTCCTGTGTAGAAAGTAACAAAAGTGAACGCTCACGTGTCGGAGGTACCGCAATAAATGCGGCATTCTCGAGGCTTCAAGTATCCACGGTTTCGACCCAGCTGGACGCTATTTTCTCCATCCAGGGGCGGGTGCACAGAATCGAAATCAACCGAAATTCAATGATTAATTTGGGAATATATCGGGAGATCGAACACGGACGTACGACCGCACGTCCATACGTCGCGCGACTCCTTCCTTCTCAGTCTCTCTCAAATGATTTGCAACTCGGTCGAGCTCGGCTGTACTCGGTTTTCTTCGTCATCGCACTTGAATTGAGTAGAAAGGAGAAGTTTCACTCAGTGTGCAATACCTCGTGCTGACTTACATAAATCCAGAAAAATCTTCTTGCAAACAGTCTCCGGATATTCGTAGAATTGCAAGGTAGGAACCTATCGATATCTGAACAACATTGAAGGAAACAGAAGAAACTGTCCGGATAGAAACGTCTACAGAAATGATCCGTAAGGAAAGAGCTACTAGCTTCGCCTGAAAGCTTATTTCATTCTCTGGTCAAATATTGCAATCGACACGATCAATTTCGCACAAGACAGATAATACTATTTTCATAAAAGAACAATGTTCATTTTACTCTGAAATCCGTAATAGACATAATCACAGCGTTGCTCGGATCTTTATCGATTATCCTGAATTTTGGTCGACAATACGCGGTACCGTGTTCTGAGTCCGCAGAGTTGAATCGGCGTTGCAGACCAGTTTCCGGTCGAACGTTTCACGGATCATTGTTCCATTTCGCAGCGAGCACGTTTGTCTATGCGGTTGCTATTGTTGCTACATTTCTGCCGATAGAAGTGCCCCGTTTTCACGAGAAATCGGTTACCACACGCGCGACATTGGCGAAACGCACAATTAAAACGTATAATGAAACTTTAAATCAAGCTGAGGATCGCGGGGCTTTTTAAACAAGCCGCGATAAGCGGAGGTTTAATTTTGAACGCGGATTAAGGAGATCTACGAACCTTGCTTTAATAAAAGTAAGAGGGGAGCACCGTTCTAATAGCTCCTCTGAAGAGGAACGGTTCCAGAAGAATGGAACTTATATCTTAACGTTATATGAGCCGTTCAGTGCACACATCGATTAACTCCACTTTTTGAAAAATCTTAAATTTATGTGTCAAAGCACAAGTTATGACTATACCAAGTGTTTTGATACATAAATTTAAGATTTTTCACAAAGTGGAGTTAATCGATGTGTGCACTGAACGCCTCATATAATCGTTAGATCGTGCAACGCTCAACGTAACTTCAATTTAATGATCTTATCGTTTACCAGCTGTCCACTAGAAGCAAAATGTGTCACGTAATTAATATTCTCAGGTGACCGAGATTGCTATTTGCTGTTCCCGTGCGAGCAAGAATTCAAACAAAAGATAACGTAATTACTCTATCTAATGTTTGTCCATGAAGATACGTATTGCGCCTGTTTGCATTCGCTGAGCTGAACGGTCAACTCGAGAAACCATCTCGCGAATCAACTGAACGCGCTCTTACCGAATCCCGTCACGCGTACTTATTTTATGTAGGCGCGCCCCGCCGCGTTTCATGTTATAAGTATTTACAATCGCGAGTTAACACAACTCTTGCTTTTGGAACAAAAAATTACGGGCGCAAGTCGCGACGTAAAAAAGGAAGAAACTTTTCAGGAGACTTGCAGAAATATTTGAATAGAACAAAAAGCTGCGTGATTGCCACTTTTCAACCACGTTTTTAGGGAATGAATGTTTCAAACGAGACTCGTACGGATTCGAAAGCATTACGAGCGCCTAGCACTTTGAAGCCGTTACCGCTTTCGCAGGAACCGACGCTTTTTCAAGTTTTCCGAATGACAGCGTTCTCGCCGACGACAAGTTTAGAGACGATTAACAAACATTTCGCAACACGTTACATACATTTACTACGTGTATAACCGCGCGCGACGAATTTATGAGGTTGTACAAATTATTGTATGTTAGTAGTTTTTCACTGTCAAGGCAGCGACTCGTCCCTGGCAAATACACGGCACAGGCTAATCTTGAATAAATATCAGTACCAATCTCGAAATGCATTTTCCTCCAATCTCTTTTTCTCGCGTCTGCTATTCTTTCGCACGATCTACCAGCGATAAGCAGTATGGTGGAATAATAGAAAGGACATACCAATCTCGTAGCGTTGTATAATTATTATGCAAGACAATACGACTTCTCGCTTGTAATCGGCAGAGAGTGCAGCAATTTTCAAAATGTGTTGCTGAAATTTTTACTAAAATACGACCCAGTTTTGTTTTCTTACTATCTGCGTCAGGAAGTCAAAAAGGGGCAATGATTTTTTTCTCCCATGGAACAAACTGTTCTATTTTCGCTAACCCTTATACAGTTTTTTATTTAACTCGAAAAGCAAAGATCAAAGGATTAAATTGATCGCGAAGTCAAAGCAAGGGAAAAATGATTTTGCACGTGCACTTAAATAACTGAACACGGTCGTGCACGCGTGTAATCGAATCGAATCGAATCAAGGTGAAATGAAGCGGGTCAAAAAGAATCGCACAGCTCGAGTGTCTTTCCCAGGGCGAATATTTTTATGAAGCGACCTTAGGGCTCCATTTGCACGTAACGGAACCGAATAAATTGAATTGAAACGGTATCGGATACGTTTTAAACGTTTCTCGAGTCGCTCCCAATGCGAACGAGAATTTCGCTCTTCCAAAGGGTAGCAATATACGCGACGGTAGTTAAAGATCGACGTAATTTTGATTCCGTCGGGAATCGGAAACGTCTTATTAACGTAATGCGCGTCGCTCTGCAAACGGCAGCTCGCTAATTAATCTTTTTGTCACGAATTCATTGCCTCCTTTAGTTCCTTGACTATACTGGTTATCGGCATCGAGATTTTTAACGAGGTCACACGACTTTCCTCACGCAAAATGCACTGTTTGCGGTAGCGTTCGATAAAAAATATTCCAACCGCTTTGCGTTTCATCTCGCCCAACTGCATTCGAAACGATCACGTTCACGTGCCTTTATTGCAAATGGCCAACGAAGGAATAATTTTCGATGTCATTTTTATTACCACGCACGAATTTGCATAAAACATTATAGAAATTGTAAGTACATACGCCGATCAGGTGGAACGGACAAAATTTCGCACGCGAATAAAAAGGAGCATATTTTCCAAATATTTTCCAAATATGAATGCAGAGTTATAGAGAGCAAATTAAATATTTATACCCGACTGGATACGAGCACGGTTTCACTCGTTATATAGGGAGCGCCTAGTGTTCGAAAAAGTTTGAATGAGTTCCCTCGTGAAATTTTATGTTTATGCAAAAGGTTCCATTCGCGACGGATTAGGGGCGGGGGATCGCGATGCTGCTTCAAGTTTGTCGCGTCGCGCCGTTTCAATTTGATTCGTTTACACGCGAATCGTTCAATCAAAATGTTATCGCATCGATTCGATCCTATTTACTGCAAACGAGTTTCTGCGCGCCGATCTGACCGAATCGAACGCGATCGGAAAAGAAAGATTGAAATAGAAAATGCAGTCGATGTGTATGCAAACTCCGCGGCGAGAAAAGCACTCCCAGTCCTCTACGGGCGGAATAAAAAAATGTTATGTGAATTGAACCGAAAATTTATACTCTGTATTGGAATTTTTATGCGTAAATAAAAAATTTTTCTCGGCGTATGCAAGGAAACGTTCGCGGAACGGAAACAGTGCCTAAGGGGCCAGTGTATAAGTCGAACCTTTAGAATTACATAGAAAATCGTGGAGTGAATTAGCATTTCATTCAGGATTTATTTATGTAAGTTCTATATTATTGCAACATTTTTACTGCAAAGTTAAACGCTAGCCGTCCGAAAAACGCACGCACGACTTTTCACGGTTTATAAAACCGGCAATTAGCGCGTTCCATCTCACGTAGAATTTTGAAATTTTTCATAAACAACCGGATTCCCTCGTTTAATGGTAATCTGTTCAGGAGCGGTTTCATCGGACCTTTCACCGAGGGGTCGCTAATTACTTACAAGATTAATTCCCGACCGAGTACGGTGCGGATATTACGGGATTAAGTTGCGCTTTTACGTCATGTTGCCGGCAGAAGCCATTTTTCTTGGCTGGGTTCGGGCAAAAGAAAAGGAAGCGGCAACAATCCCGCGTGGTTATTTATCGTGCGCTGATGTTACAAACGACATCGCAATCTCACCAGCTCATTCGCGAGCTTAAATTTACCTCAACGCATTCGACTGTTAATTTCCCGTAAAGGGATCAAACCTAATTCCCGCCCCGTTCGATCCGATATTCATTTTACGCGTGACTGTGACTCCAGAACTCAAATAACCTTCCCATCCCTCGCAACTTCCCTTCCTATTGGCTCGAGACTCAATTAGCACTCGTTTAACTTCAAAGAACAGAAAGTTGCCCTAATTACCCTCCAATTGTCCTGCGAAATGGAATGTTTGTCAAAAAAACGAAGTTACCACGAATGTTGTGATCCTCTATAATCCCTTTGAAGAATGTTGAGTCGAACTGAATTCCTGAAAGCAATATAAAATCTAACCGCAGAAACCAGAGTTCAACTTTAAAAAAAAAGCAAGAAAATTCCATTGACCGGCGGTAAGAGAAGTTTTCATTGAACAGAATTGAATTTTCTACTTCAAGTGATTTTGAAATACAATTTATTTCTCTCGTTTAATTTCTCCATTCTATTATGTTAACAATACGTTTGAAACGTTCACAAAGAGCGGACATCATACAATACAGAGAAAAATAATCCAAAGTGAGAACCGAATATTCGCGCAGTCAAGGGTGAACAAATAAGTAACTGTTGGCGACTCGTACGTAACTGTGTTCGATCCCCTCCGGCCCGTTTCGTGTATCGCGAATTGAACGTCGGAATTAGGTCGATCGTACAAAGGAACGTATAAATATATTTTTTCGCATCGGTTTCCAATACCGCGTGAAAAACGCTACAACAACCGTCTTTTCGCCATATGATAATCATATGCTCTCTAGGAATAGATCTTCCCTTTGTATCCAACCCTTGAGAACAAACTATTCAGGGGACACGTATTTGGAACTTAAAGCAAGACTAAGCCTTGCTTTAAGCGCGTTGACTTCCACCAAGGTACCACCAAGCAAGATTCCCTGCTTAACGTTAGACGGAGGTGAACCTCATTTAAACCGACCAGCTGGGGCGAGATCATACGTTCTAAGGTACGTTAAATAGTAGAAATTACAAGCTAAAGCTTTGACTTAAAATAAAGAATAACTAAAAATCAGTAACGTCACTTCGAGAAATCCAAGGTTTAATTGTATGTATAACAGTTAAAATGTTAAACTTCTTCACCTCCTGTACTTTCATCAATATCGGCCACCCCTTTTTCTTCATTTCGTCGGTTCATCCGGGAATTACTTGGCTGGCGCTCCAGCAACAAAAGCGATTGGGTTGTATTATTACGAGAAAGTCTAACAGCCGAGGCGTAATTCGATGGAATACACCAAATAACTCGGAATTACTTTGCGGCCAGGCAGAGATCACCCCGAAAGAGAGGATGAAGCCGGAGTTGCAGCGGCTTCAGACTCGAGCCACGAGGTTGGCGAGAAGAAAATAGCAGGATCGCCATTCGTTTCCGCGGTTATTGTAGCTGTAGCGATGTACGTACACACGTGGCGCACGTAGCTACTACCGTAGCGTACACGCGGGCACCTACGACTACGAATTCCTTACGGAGCTGTGGTCGTTCCACTAAATACGCGAGATCCAATTTGGACGAACCCCAGCATTCGAAGAAATACTGCTGCGCGTGCATGTACACGTATCACGGGTCTACAGGGTGGACTTCCTATCTTTATTACTGGAATCGTACGATTTAACATCGAAAACGGAACGAACGATTATCAACGATGTCAATGACCCACGGCAGGAAAGTAGTAAAAGACTTGAGAGTATGAATTCTTTTAGGGGCGTCCGATATTTGAAACTGTATTACAGACGACTAAGATGAAACGATCACCCTATAGATGTGGATGCATACATGTACATGTCTATGTATGGAGGCCGACCTTTATGTAAGACACACTCGACAGAGCGACGTTCAATTTCAACCAGAGACTACCCAACGAACGTTATTGGTACCGTTGACTTCATCCCGTATGAAGTTCCCGCTAGAACGTTCCCTTCTTTCCGCTTCCTTTGCTTCGTAATTACTGGCTCCCTACCGTCCCTCTGATCCGAAAGTACCATTCGAGATTCTCTTTTCGAGGTCCGTTCATCGCTGAGACAAAAAGTAACTTATTGCGAGCAACGATATTTCGTTCCGAAACGGAAATTCTCGTTCAGAAGCATACTTCGTGCATTCCGCTGATAGACGGTTCGGTAAATAGTCTGTCTTTCAGGTTTCTCTCTTTCCGTTCCTATCCTCCTCTCGCTTTTGGTGCAGCTAGAAACTAGACATGTGGGTAAGGGTGGAAAGAGCCAGCCAGTTGAATTGCACAAGATGTTAAACTCGAGGAAGATGAAAGCAGAAAGTCTGCTCGTGACGCAAGTTAACTTCAAACGCTCGGAACGTTAAGATTTCAACCCGCTCAGCTGATGACAGCTTTGTTACCAGCCACACCGTACTCGTTTCAAAAACACTAATTCCTACCCGAAGTGAGTTCATAGCGCGAAGTAATTACGCTCCCAGATAGCTTCTTTACGAATCACGTAGTACTCTGATTATTTGTTCCGCTAAAACTTGGTCAGCGCACTCGCTCGACTGTTGGATTCGTGCCGAGCCGTGGGAAAATGGCGAAATATTCCCCGTCCCGAATTAGGATAAGAACGAACGCGTCAGCGTTTTCACGTATTTATTAGCAACCGCTGTTTATTTCGGTCGCCGCTGAGGAACAGTGGGAATAAACAAAGAAGTTAATCTCTGAATTCGTTGTTTCCGAGCGTAACGTAAGTAGATAGAACTAGCAAGTTTATAAACAGAATTTACAATGGAAATCTCTTTTCATAATCAGTCGAGTTTTACGGAAAACTCTGCGCATATTTTAATCCGGGAACCTGGTTAACCGGTGACCCGGTTGCCAAGCGAATTAGCCGGAAACTAAAACGGAGCATCAAAATTCTTTTCGAACTTTTCAAAATGCATGATTCCTGATTATATCGGCACGCGAACGTCAACTTTTATTCATGTTCTCTTTCCGCAGTACTTTTCATTTCCGTTATTTCAATTAAAAGCAAATAATTAATTATCTAACTTCCCTGCTTTCTTTTCTCTATTTTTCTTACTTTGAAATCACTTTTATAACGATTAACGTACGTATATGTTTGTTCCCGAAGAGGAAATTCGGTTCGAGAGAGAACGGAAACAGAACTTTTCGTTGGAAACTAATTAGAAGCGCCGGAAACGAATCGGTGTTCATCATAGTGCGAACTCAACGACAGGCTAACACCCGAAACATATGAATCCGTGCCGGTCTGTCCAGCTGTTTAACGGTAAACAGTCCGATTTAACCCGACCCAACCTATTCTACAAATCCTTATTAGAGCGACACTTGGCTAATTGCGTAGCAGTTCTATTGTGCAAGAGAGGACACGCGGCGCGGCGCGAAGTGCACTCGAACTGTTACGAGGTTTAGATAAAGCGATAATGAATGGCCCCGGATACTGTTCATCCCCTAATGAAAACTCTCGCCGTTGGAAAACTGGGCCGTTACCACAGTTTCCCCTACTCGATAATTACGCTCGTTTCCGGGTTAGTTTCACGTTTCATCGGTGTGCCCTCCTAACTGTTCTTAATAATCCGTTCTTCGAATCAAACCGTATCGAAAAACGAAACCATGATAACTTGAATCATCCCGTTCGTCTCGAGTATCCAAGAGAAAGAAAAAAGACAGTCGAGAGTATGTATTCTAACGTCCGAAAGTTTCGCAATTACTTAAAGAATATTGCGAAAAGGGATTAAAAAAGTATCCAATAAAGAAGCGACGGGGTTGTTTTCTTGTTTTCCGTGTCTCTGGTTTCATCGGTACAGGAAACGTCGAACCGTAACGCTTCATAACACCTTGATGCGCGCACGAGCACTATCGCTTATCAACTTTTTGAATTATCGATAGCCCAACTTGGACACTCTCATAACGAATCGGTAGGCAGATACAAACTTACGATGCGCTGGATCTCGTGTTTCCACCATCGTGTTTCCCACGTTACATTTACAGTTCACGGGAGCATGCATTAAAGCTAATTGCATTTGGTACCGCAAGTGTAAGCCCTCAATTGGAATCAGTTTTTTTTTAAGTTAGTTACTTCCCTCGAATGAGTTAAATTTCGTACTTATTTCATTGGACTCTAATAAGGAAAATCCTATTGTGCAACGTGCTGATTAGCCTTCTGTGTTATGTAATGAACGGAGAGGAAAAGAATGTCAATAACTCGGACTCGATTTGCCAACTGAATGTATTAAACTCGGGGAAAACCGTCAGCTGAGTCATTGTGAGAATAGCGCTAAAAGTGTGATATCAAGAAAAAGAATCACATAAACGAAAAAGAACCGTACGATTAAGGATGTATTGGCTATACAGTCAATCCCAAAAGTTTATGTACCTTAGAAAAACGCATTTCTTATAATTAAACAGAAATCAGACGTCGGAAGAACAATGCTAATAATAAATAGCTACGT
>NW_017175971.1:329285-341344 GCF_001652005.2 Ceratina calcarata | reverse complement strand
GCAATGTTCTTCCGACGTCTGATTTCCTTTTAAAAAATGCATTTCTAAAGTGCATAAACTTTTGGGATTGACTGTATAGCCAATACATCCTTAACATAAGAACTACCGATTCGTTGGTGTTACAAAGTTAATGAAGATGTCAAGTCACCATCCCGTTTTTAATCTGCCAGTTAAACCAGAATTCCAGATAATAGGTATCCAGATAAATGGGCTCCCGTGAGTCGGGAAATTACTATAGTCGTTTCCTGGGTTTAACAACGCCGTAAGTTAGAGCTGAAAGAGTGTATAACGACCTGCGTAGTATCATTGAAATCGTGAAGACGCACTTCGATCTTCAGTGTTAAAACCGTTATTCCCCGTTCAAGATTTAAGGTCGAGCAGTAAACTCTTAAATGAAAACGCTGTCCCCCGTGCATTAATCCTTTCCTTTTTTTAAGTGAAATTGTTGCGTAGGCGTAAATTGCGAACACAGTTAAATTAGTAAACGCCTCCCACGCCTCGCGCTATGATACGAATTAACTATCACAATTTGTCCGATATAAATTCTAAGATAAAATGATAAACTCTAACGAACGTATTATATCTGTACAACCAGATAAAACGCGGCAGAAGAAAAAATGATAATTGATGAGCTGAAATAATGCTGAAATAAAACGTCGAAGAATTTTTTTTTAGTAATTAACGTAACCTAATTAGTGTGGCATTGTGTGTTCGAGGGAATTCGGTCATTCTGGTACAAGATAATACGTGCTAATTCTGCGACGCCCGCTAACGAAGAACGTGGCAAATTGAAAAATGAACCGGCACCACATCAGCTTCGTTTTTTTTTTAATTATTCAATCCAAATCCGTGCAGGAGACAAAGGAAAGTTCCCGTGGAAGCAGAGCTTTTATAATGGTCCGGCTTAAAGGAGAAGAAAAATGTATGCCAAAGATAGCGGGCTCGAGAAACGCTGGTTCGCCGATAAGGCGACGCAGAAAGAGGGGTCCAGGGGATGGAAACATACCGTGAAAGGAGATCAAGAAAAGAAGGTAACGCACAAAAGGGAAAAGCCAGAAGAGGAGACCGACTTTGAGAAATGCGAAAACCTATAAACTAGGACTTGGAAAAAGAGTAATATGCGCAATGAGAAAAAAAGCCGAACAGAATTCTACGAACTAAAAGATAGAAACTCATCTAAGCTAAAAATATGTTATTTGTTGATAAATACTGAATTAACTATATACATAATGCATGCTGGCTAATTACATTTTAATGACGACTAATCTAGGATTAAAGATAAGCGACGTAAAAGATGAACCGGGCAAAAATTGGAAATGATGAAAGAGAATTCCCGTAATCTCGACGATTACACGGGAAGTCGGTAATCGTTTAAACTCAGTTATAAGGTTCTACGTAAGTCTGTATTATGTTGTGTATAGAGAAATTGTTACTCACGCTTATGTTCGGGCCGCCTTCCGTCATCGTTTCAAAGTTTCTCTTGCGTTCTTCTTACTGACAGTAGTACACCCACTTTTTTTCTTGCACATGGCAGTTTGCACTTTCGTTTTTATTTTCACTTCCCTACTTTCTTTTTCTTTCCTTTAACTACAAAAATTAGCGTGTAACTATCACGGGAATGGAAACGGTCTTGTGTTAATTAATACAATTTTTACAATATTCGAGAGCGCAATAAATGAACTATTGATAATTATTCTCAAAGCGATTCGGTATTAAAAACTTGTAATGTTAATTCGGGGATTGTACCACCAGCACTTTCATATTATTAGCTCTATACATATAGTGAGATTTGAACTTTTTCTGAGTAATCTCCCGATTTCCATAATTTTCTCTCATCCCAGAGATTATTTCAGGGGAAAGAACGAAAGTCAGACGAAATGAAATACACAACTTCTTACTTGAAACAAATTACTTCATTAATCACAACTTTTAAATTTACTTTTTCATCCGTGGGATTACTGCGTGCGCCCTTTAACCTCTGGGATAATTAACGTATATTAATTCTCGATACAACATAAACGCGATAGTCAATTATTATAAATTTGGAACATCTTTAAAAATATTTGTCGACCTCTTTAAGAAAGAGATATCGCTTTCCGTATTGGACAAATAAAAACGCTCCATTAATCAAATTATGACTTCTCGAATCCGTAAAATATATTGTACTTTTGTCATAAAATTACTAATCCCCATTTGACTGCATGATTTTCATTATTTCATTTACAAAGATAATAACGTTAATGGGATTAATTTAATCTTTATTCTTTGGGATTAATTTATCTACTGAGTGAAATGTCATAAACATGTGACTAATTTATATTATACTAATTTATAACCAAGACTGAATTATTAACAATTCATCCTTCGGAAATTGAAATTAAGGTTATAATTTTATATCAGTATTCTATGCATACGTAAACCTATTTGTAGACTACTGTAGAAGAGCGCCAAAGAAAGCAGACAAGTTTATTAAGCGCGGGAACGCGAGTAACGGTAGAAAAAAGAAGGCTCGCCTGACTCAATGGATTTATACCAAGAAAAGCTTCTTGCGACATGTACCGTAGTATAATGAATGCTTACATCAATTTATTTTTAATATTACGAAACGAACAATCTTATACAATCGACAAAGTATACATAAATACTCACAGAGACAATGCACGATTTCTGGTTCGAAGAAATGTCTTTCAGCTTTCATTATTTGACCTACTCCATTCCCGTAGATGTCACAGCTTAAACAACGTCGAAAAACATGACCCGATTGACATTTCTGAATCGCGTACTCGACATCGCACTTTCTCCGTCACGTAACCGTCTTTTTCTGTATAGTCCTTGTGCGCGATATGAATGGAGAATTGTTTACAACACGTATCGCTGGCCTTTCGAATCGCAATAGTAGTTAGCTTAGACAAAACAATCTCTCGGATTTTTACGCGTAAACGAAAAACACTCTACGATCGAACAAGGTTTATAAAACGTATCGAATCGACAGTCATCGAACGATGGTTACGTTTTTTTACAGAATTTTTTGACGGTATACAAGCACTTACGCTCGTAAAACGCAGTACTCGAAAAAAATCAAGTTACACAGGGATCCCGTAAGCGTAAACAAAAATAACGAAGCGCACCGAACGAACTACGAACGAAAGATCATCCACCCTCGACGGCCAGCGGCGTACTAATGTCGGTGGCCATGGGAGGACGGATGTGTGTCTGCCTTACCGGCGCAAGCGTCTCTTCACGAAGGAAGAGCGCAGATCACTGATACCAGCGCAACGCTACCGCCAAGAGGATACGGCACAAACACACATCGATTGTATAGAATACCTGTTGAATGTCGAGAGTTAGCGGCACGCGTTGCCGCGGTCAACTAAATCGAAAAGCGGGCGAACGAACGAACAGACCGGGTGAAAGTACAACGTACAACAACCTTCCCCTCTAATCCGACGGTGTGACTTTTTCTTCTCGATCGATGCTCGCGCACGTCGAAACTTTTGCCGTTCAGATGATTTACGGGAACGGACGGGTTCCGTAAATGGAATAGCATAATGAATGTTTACACGTACAAAAATAGGAAATGATTAGAGAGCTTCGCAAAAGGCGAGACACAATTTATTGCTCTGCTGTTATTTCTGTATGGTTTAAGAAACGATTTTATCATTTTGTGTATATTTTGGAAAATGTGGTATCCTTTATCTTGTATACCTTATACGTTCCTGTTTTTATTTTGAATCTCTTGAGCAAACTTGATTCGCCGTAGTTCTTAAAGGTATTTGAAGCATGTACGTAAAACACATTCACTTTTATTTCTCTTTCGACCGTCTCAAGGATCAAATATAAGAATAAAATAATCGGGAACTTGTTTATAAACCGGATACGTACCAAGGACAGTATACGCTTTATTTTTACGCCTTTCTAACTTGTTTTAAGTATTTCCCATAGCAACAGTCGCTTCTTCTTTAAAAATATCCTGTGTTCACCGACTGCACGTAATTTATCCGCCTAATAAAACGAAATGAAGTTTGAAATTATCTGTATACGATTGCGATCTGCGGTTTCTTGCAGCACGTATCGTGAAAGAAAAACAGGAATTGTAAAGTCAACAGAACTCTTCCTATCGCAATCATGACAATCATACGCCTTGCGTTTGCATTCTGAAGAAAATTCATAATTTCTCGTGGCAGCATATACGATTTCTAATCAAATAAAAAAGTGAAAACCTTTTAAGGATTCTGAAAAATTGAAAAATCTTCTCGTTTCATTATAATTATTTATTTATTATAAAATTATGCTTCCAACAAATCTTAAAGGAATATATGCATGCATAGAATCGAATCGATCGAACAGGCGATCAATAAAAAAATTCTTTTAATCGAACATTGATACACAATTCTGTACGTGTTCCATTGTAGATTGATATCTCTAAATTCGAAGCGAGTCGCTGTACATGTGGATCATTCCGTTTCCTTTTTTTGTCCTTTTTTATTAATACTTTTTTTAAGTTTCTTCATCAAACAATAATTCGTAGAAGTTTATGTAAGGAAGAACAGAGATCAATAAGCTGTCTACGATAATGATTCTTCTTTTCTATTACATAATCCTTGCTCCCCCTTACATAATATGTGAAGTTATGTATTCGCGTAAGTCGTTCTTTTGTCTACCTACAAAATACTCGATTGTTGGCTGCTCTTATCATAAAAAATGTATAAAACATTGCTTAAAATGAATTTTCGAATTCACGCGAAATAAGCCATACGACGTTTAGAAGAAAATCGTCTCTACGTCGAATGAAATCAGATTTCATTTTCATTCTTAATCTTTTTTCCTTCTTCTATATGTACAATTTAAGCTTGGCGTAATGCGGGAACGGAAGTCGAAAAAATTCGATAATTCTCGACCAACGATGAGTCAGTAACAGTCTTCAAAAGTTTCAAGCAGGAATTTGAACGGAGCCGTTTGACCTAGTATGAAATTCGTAAACTCCAAAAATATATCATACCTACATATCATTATAATGATATACGTAAAAGAATAGACGTAGCAAGAGACGATACTTTGAAACATGCATTATCAGAGAAATTCTTTCCTCAAAGTTTATTAGCTATTTGCTTTTTTTCGATTGACTTCAACGATCGAACAGTACAATGTAATCCCGATTATCCGCATTAATCCGGAAAGTTAGAAACAAAACAATTTAAAAGTGAAAAATAATAGAAGCGATAAGTGTAACGACTGGTTGCTCACCTGAAGGAATAATACTGAAAATATAAACCTATTCAAACAAAACCGTTTTACTAAAAATACTTTTATTATTAAATACTTGTTGCGCAAGATACAGTGTTTCCAATCAAATCTTTCAAAAATCCAAACACATTCGCACCGATTCAATGAAGTCTATCGAGATTACACTGCACTTGATAATAAAAATTATTATCGACAAGAATACCCATATTTTATGGTTTTCATAACAAAAACAGCCATTCTCCTTCTGAAGGGACGATTAAATAGTAAATAAATTTTTCTTCTTTTTATATTTATCTCATTTGGCTTTAATTTCCGTCGTTTTAATAAGTGCTAATCGTATTTCTATTCTCAACAAGTTTCATCCCTTACAATGTTTAAACATAACAGCCTGCCAGCAGCGTAAAGACTAAATGGTTATCTCGCTTAGATCGTTCTTTTCTCTTTTAAACTTCATTATTTCTTTCTATCCTCCGCCTTCTTCTCCCATTACGTTTTTTCTCTTTTGTTAGCAACGAACTAATATAACGTTTTTCTTTTCGTTTTTGTTTCTCAAACTGACGAGGGCAACGACGCAACGTTCACTTAAACGTCCTTGGGACTTGGGAAAGATTTATGATGACGATTATACTATTCGATAACGTCGCGCTTATAACTCGTTGCATATTATTTCTTCTTTTTCTTCTTCTTTTGTTTAACGATTCTTAATTATAGGCCTCTGGCAGAGGCGATTCTTGCGAATGCGTTCCACAGGCATCTAGGCACGACAGATATAAAAGTAGTACGTTCAGGAATATTCAGATTTGTAACAATCGATATTCTAAAATAGTGCTATCACGTTCATCTAACTCTAAAACGATGTTTTCACTTCTTTTTGCAATTTTTTCACTTTTCTTCCACTTTTTTATTTGCCGCTAAGTTACGAGCTGGTAGCGTTTGAAGCAACTATATATCACTTGTATGTTATTTAATGTCTGTCGTTTGCGCATCAATGGGAACCTCGCTCAGAAGAGTAGCGCCTTGGACAATGCATACTAAAATTTGCTTTTTTTTTTATCATTATTAATACAACATCAAGCAAGTGGTCAATCCTCTTTGACCGCTTTTGTATCGTGACCGCGTTGTATTCGTATAAAACTTTTTTGTTTATTTGGAATATGTATAGAGTGAGAGGGTTTTTGATAAATCATACATTCCTATGATATGAAGAGAATCCCCCGCCAAAAGCAAGACAACATACATCTTAAAAACGAACGTAAACGGGTTTTCATTTATGTAAACTCTGATACAGAATTTGATGTTTACGTCTGGATTTCATGTCGAATACAATAGACAATTTAAGAATGTCAGGGAGTACTTATGGATGCGAGAAAACTGTCTTATTGTCAGCGATAGACTTCCCCATACGCAAGAAATCTACAATTTATAAAATACTCTGTGTGCATATATACAGAGTGACTCAGTAACTTTATCAAAAGAGAATATACTCGTTACTTTTAATAATACGAAGAGAAACGGAAAAGAGAATATCGAAGAATATGATTCCGAGGAAGAATATTTTACATTACAATACGTGAACTGAAAAATTTGTTCGTCTGGCAGTATCATAAAAATAATGGATACATCGACCTGAAACAAAGTTACTAAGACACCCTAAATATACTTAGGGCCCTTATTCACTAGGTTCTTCACATCTCCATGATTTTTTCTTTTTTTATTAGCAATTACGTAATATCTGCATAATTCTCGCAATATCTTATGTAAATCAACTCGAAGAGTATATAGGAAGTTATCAGCATTTTTTCCTTTTCTTTATAGTAATCTACTACGGACACGGATTACATCTTCCGAAAGTGCTGGGTGCAATGAGAGAAAGCTTTTTTTTCGTTTACCGAGATATAAAGAAAAAGATATCTTGCAATACACATCTCGTTAGTTTCGATACAGGAGGAGGTATTTGGGGAAGGGAATAAGAGATAATTACGACATTGTTGGCTTCTCTATACGATCAATCTCTGTTCTGCAGACGGTTCCCCGTCGAGTGTGATAATGTCCATCAATTAGAATCCGACTCATCGCTGTTTCGTACTACTCTCGTTCTTCGAAAAAGCTAACTCCCAATATCACTACAGCAAAAGAGAGGATACATGGGAAGAAATTGCGGTAGAGACTAGCAATTGTTGGGATCCGGTGGAGTGACGAGGTATTCGTCGGCGCGTTTGTGGTCGGACAATGCCCGCATTGTGTATGTGTCTTGGGGTAAATCACTTTTCCTTCGCAGAAGTGGCTTCGCTTTATTGGAATTATTCATTTTCTTCGCCTAACGACAACAGAACATTTATTTTAGATCTGATGTAAGAAAAAGAGAATGAAGAGTTTCAATCGAACGTACCTCGTTCGCTTTCGCTTCTATCTTCTCCAATGTGAGCGGAGTTTGGTCCGTATCTCCGTCCTCGTCAGGCGGTGGACTGTCTAACTGCTGCTGTGATATCGTACTAGACATTGTATTCTGCTGTATACCCTTTATAGTCGTGTTGTAAGCTGGATGTTTCATTGCTAATTGCTCAATACGCGACCACGCTTCGTCCCTATCCTTCATTAGCTTCCTCTCTCTCTGACGATCCTATGAACGTTAATGAATATTATTATTATTCACTCTCTTTTTATGACAAAGGAAAACGTACCTGATAATACTGTTGCGTGCATTCATCAAATACTTTTTGATTCATCTCCATAAAAATTTTCAGTGCATTGTAGATTAAACCATGAATGGTTTTGTTCCAATGATTACGGGAATTTCTGTAAAATGCTGGGTACATGATTGGCAGAATGACAGAATAGTTATCCGATATAAGGGACATGATATATTCGTTGTTCCAGTAATAGAGAGCTCTTTCAGCCACCTACAGAAGATAAGTACTAAGTAAGCGAGTCCAAATAATTAGATAAGAATTTTGCGAAACGAATATACCTGAAAATGTGGAGATGATACGCATTTTGCTAATTGTCTAAACAATGGGTCCATAACTTTTTGGAATTCCGCCGGTTCGATCACGTCCAGGATCTCTTCGAGTTCGTTTAGAAACATGACTTCCTTCGGGGAATGTGTTTTCGGCCAAAACTTCAAGAGGCTTCTGATAACAGGTTCGGTCAAAGATGGATCCTTTTCCAAAAATTGAACTACACAATATGCCAACTGAGGGTGATATACAGAGAGCGATTTGGCTTTGTGCAAAGGTAATAGCACCTTCAATAGAAATATTTTATGTTCCTCCTTCAGTGGCAATGCGAATCCGTTTATTATACTGAAAAACGAAAGAGATCGATGAGTACAACATCTGTAGAAAGTTATCATTTTGACAAAAATGACTCAATGTTACCTTCCCAAAATCTCGAGAAGTTCAGCGATACCATTATGATGTTCGGTCTCATATATAAATCGATAGAAAACGTTGTTTATTTGTTTTCTGATATAAGCTCTGAGTCCCAAAAATTTCCCATAAATCCTATGAAGGGTAGTCTTCAGGAAATCTCTCTCCCGTGGATCTTCCGAGTCGAATAACTCCAATAGCTGCAGCACGAACTTTTGGTCTATGTAACGTCTTGCGATGGACGGCTGAAAATCTTGAGATTCCAGCAATCGCAAGAAGAACTCGTAAACGAGTTGCAAGTGAGGCCAGGCCGCCTCTAACGTCGGCTCATCCTCTTCCGGGTCGAACTCTGCCGCATTTGGGTTCGAGGACGGTGGAAGAGTGCGGAACAAGTTTACTGCGAACTAAAGACGATAACATCACAATTTTAATGTGTAATCTTATCATGAATGAATTATCATCAGATAATGAAACTTCGTTTGCAAACGAATGGACTAGTGATCTCTCACCATGTTCACCGCTTCAGGATAAATCGCCTCTGTGATCACATTCTTGTTCTTGGTGACATACTCGACCATTTCGTTTAGGGCGGTACGCTTCACCTCCTTCCATTTTAAATCCGATAAAGGATCGGATTCGAAATCGAACAACACACAACATTGCCGTAGTTTCTGGATAAATAGTTCTTCCCTTTCGTTCCCTTGTTGTGTTTCTGTAAATGCACAAAAATAAAGACCTTTAATGTGTTGAAAGTTTTCAAAATAATCAATCGGTTCTAAGTTAAGCAAGCATAGACTCGATCTACACCTGCACTACTATTAATCCTGGAATAATTGCTTTCCCTTTCAGGGAATAACAGGTACACTCGAACGCACCTCTTACACAATATTTTGTCACCCCTTCTCACTTATACAACCATGCCTCACAGTTCTAATGAAGTTATTCTTCTTCAGCTCTCATACTTCTATTCTCCATAAATTCTCCTTACTGTACAAATAAATCTGTCAGCCTCGATTCATACTACTATTAAACGTTTTCTCTCTTCTATATTCTCAATTTCTAAAACTATCTCTCATAGCGAACTCCTCCGTTTCTTGCATTCTTCCACCACACTTTTCCTAAATTTTTTTCCTTCGTACATTTTATTACTCTAAAATACCATCATAAACTTTTATACTTCTTGCTCTTAAACCTACCCACAATTAAAAAGCATTGATTTCATCAACTGTTTCATATAATACATCTCTTTTCTTATCACTGTTTCTCTTTCAGTGATTCGTTCATTCATTCATAAATTACTTGTACCCTTTTGGACTCTTCCATGAACTTATCTTCCTGACTCTCTCTCTCTCACACAGACACACGCACATATCTCACCCTATTTCATTGATCTCATTCTCTCTCATGCATATATCGTTCTTATCTCATCGTATCTTCCTTTTGACATCTCATATGTATATCTAACAATTAGAACGGATGAGGTAAAAAAGCAACTATAAAAGTTTCATTACCGATTAATAAAGGACGTAACGGTTGATAATGTGAAGTAAAATTAGTGAAATAAGGTTTATTCGATTCTCGTGATAGTACAGATGCCAAAGCGAGTCCCTGGTGGAAGCTCGGACTTTTCGGCAAACCACCAGTCGAAAAAGGAATATATCCGTCTACATGAACCATCCTATCGATTAATACTGTCTACCGTCTCAGTAACTGTCACAGGGATGTCTTCTGTTTTATGTAGGCCGGTTCGTGGTAAATTACATTCTACACTTCGATACCGGTTTTCTTGCGCACGTAACAATCTGTTGCTTCTACAAAACTGGCCGTTCTTTCGTGCAAGAACCGGGCATATTTAGATTCATACGGCGATACGAATAGCACTATAATTTTTAGCACGTATCGTCGCTAAACTGATTGGTCTCGGGTAGACGTAGATGAAACTGTTTAATATTCGTTGTGTATTTGAGTGAAAATGGACAGCCACGGATATCGATGACTGCTTGAACGAGGAAGGACTGTTTACGTTAGAAAAGTAGGAATCTCGAGCAACATACATGCGCGCATGCTTGAACCACCGCGCCTTACAATCGATACGTTCTGACGTAGGTGATTTCGCAATTCTATGCGGCCGGAATGAAAAAAGCAGAAGTAACTAATTAACTCTTGTCTCGATGTAACAGCAGTAATTTCAGCTACAAGCAGAAATTATAGAATGTAGAATTTAATCAACGAGATCTAACTGATAAAAAGATACACGAACGCTTTTAACTTTAACATCGTATCATCGTTACACAAGCTGAAATTTGTATGGTAACAAGGATATCGATGCAAGATTCATTTTTCTTTCATGAATGAAAGTTGACGCCTGCTCTTATGGAATGTCAACTGTTAAATTACTGATTAGTAAATGAATATTTAAGTCCACGAATCATTTAGAATGCATCGATTAGAAAGAGGTCTTCAGAAATTTCTGATCGATACGTCGATCATTTGAGTATTCTCGTCCTTCAGAAGTTTTCCCGTAGGCTATTTTACTTCAGCGTCTTCAAAAGGTTTTATCACTCGATTTATAGTAATAATTACATGTCTTTAACGTTTTAATTATTATTGATCCTGAATTGTTACAAATATTATCTTTACTACAATTAAAATATACGTTCATACACAACTTTGTACCACGTGTTAGTACCACGAGATTTTTTTAAACACATTCCATCGGTCGGTTTAAAGTTTAAAATATAGGTCACCGATGCATCTATATCATTCGACACGAACTGCCTACATCAAATCATTTCACAAAGTTTTTAAACTGCCTGAACTTTTAAGTTCTAGCGGCAATATACCATGAATTCCAAAGTTAATAAAATGAAATTTTTATTTGCTCAACTTGGTGCGTTTTATATATCATGAATATTTTTTTAACTCGATAATAATTTTGAGGAATATTTATCTATTGATAAATCAAATGATTTTATACTTCGAAGAAGTACCAAAATAACAATGCGCTGTAATCTAACTTACATAAAGCAACGGAAAATACCTAATAAGGTACAACCTGAGATATCCTTAACAGGCTCATTACGCACAGTTTATTCTTAGCAAGGATAATAATGGCAGGGTTTATTGCTACTATTTCGATGGACTACTATACTAATCCATGATTATGGGGTAATCACTGGTACTGAAAGCTCACCGATTTATGCAGAGAATCTGAATCAATAACAAATTTTGACGAAACTCGCAAAGAGAAATTAATAGAGAAATTATTTCGTTAGGTCGAATAAAAGTTTCACGAGCAATAGCTGTTTTAACAATCAAATTCAATATCTAATTCAATATGTAACTATGGAAAAAACCAGAGCGTATTTTATATTTAGCAGAAATCCTTATTTCCGATCATTTTTAGTATTATTAATTACAGGACTAAAAAGCGCATTTTCAAGTTAT
>NW_017175971.1:315382-327157 GCF_001652005.2 Ceratina calcarata | reverse complement strand
ACATTATACTGGTATTGGATATTTTTTAACAACGTACCAGACAAAAGGGGCAGCTTCTGAAGTTCGCGATTTTTCGATATGTTAAACCTTGAGCTACTTTGCCGCTTATCTTTCTTTATCACAGGACCTCCGGGTTGATATTTGATCTTGTTGATCAGCGTTGGTGGCGGTGGTGCACTGGTCACCGGTGGCCCTCCTGCTACCTTGTTTGCCTACAAAACACGAAAAATAATCCCATAATAATGAAAACTTCCAAACTTCATCATTAAATATTTGCTAGATTTAATGCAGTGCAGTGCGTGCATGAAAACTGTGTATGAAGCAACAAAATATTAAAAGAGAAAAGTTTCTTTGTTAAACATAGACTTGATCTAACTATAGTTAAACAAACTTGCGTAATGTTAGGTGTGAATTCCCAAATAAAGTATTGCAATTTTTATTCGTTTTAATTTAATTTTAATAGTGCTGGTAAAAGAGTTATTCCGTTTATGATTTTAATCAAAAGTTCCTTTTCATTTATATACATTTCCATACAAAGTGGAAAACAAAATTGTCTCTTAAAAGCAAATGTGTATGTCAATCTATGTAATATCCTCATTACATTCAACACAACTGTTCCAATATTGCATTAATCCCTGGCTTCCCCAGAAGAAGTTTTGTGGTTGATCTTGGAAGCATTTATTCATTATTGGTCTTGACTCTTCATCTAAGCTGATGATCCATTTAGAATATCCTCTAGTGGTCAAAAAAGATGACAGTTACTTGCAAATGAGTCTTGGACAATTACATCATTACATAAGTAACACTCTAACTTGTTGGATCCACTAACGTTAAATGAAAAAATTGAGAAAAGTACAAGAATGATTTCAATACCAATCACAAAACTTCTTCCTGAGGAACCTGGATGACAGTGCAATCTTTGAGGAAGTGCGACCCAGAACGTTTTTACTCATTACTCTTTGTCTTAACCGTGTAAGACGAATTTCGACCTTTCTTATTTCTATAATAATTAGCTGTTAATAATCTTCCCTTTCTCAATAAAACATTTTTGTGATTGATTGAATATTCTTGAAGAAACATGCATATGTACAATTTTAGTTAGTACCTTACGTTTTCCTATTATAACACTAAAAAGATTTAATCAAAAGAATTAGACGAAAGTGCACTAAAATACGAGGTTCAATCCAAGTTATTAATGGCAGATTTTTATGTTACAGATACATGTATAATAATTTGTTTCCGACTTAAATAATTGTTCCAACCTTTAATAATTAGACATCTTTTCATGCAGTCGATTGTAAACTTTTCATATTACAAACGATCGAAAATTGAATAAATGCATTGCAAGGCAGTGTAAATACTAAAGCGTCACGCAGTACATACTCACATAAAAATGTTTATATCGTGGCAAATAACAGCACACTCTAGTTTAATATATACTATTAACTGATCTTCAAGAATTAATTATTTTTGAATGCAAACGGATCTTAATTAGGTATGAGGTTCTTAAAAGAAACTGATTGAATATACAAAGCAAGGAATAAGGTATAAAATCTATGTAAATATAATTCTAAAAATTAGAAGCAGCTAACACATTCATCTTAACGAACAACTAACATTTTTAATCGTTAGCACATGTATAAATGCACAGTAATTCCATCGTTTTGGAATTCGTTACATTTACATATATCATAAGTAATCGCATTCCATATGAATTGTACATTAATTATGTTCAGGAAGCGTGTTATAGAACAAATGTATAACACTGATTATCTTTGGTATCATTTTTAAATAAAAGAAATGAAAAAACGCTCACGTGTAATGAGTAACGAAGCAGAAGCTAAAATAAATACTTTTGTCGTTTTGCAATGTACTCATCTTTCATTTACATCGTTCTTTATTTATCAACTACGTGCATGCTTATGCGCCACCTGTGCCAGTAACATTTTATCAAAGAAAACTTTAAAATTGTTTTAACAAGTGTACGTTTAATTGAAAAAAATAAAAGAAAAACGATACTGACATATCGCACAGTAGAGAACCGCAGTAGTGTATACTCGAATACACACGAGACTCCTTGAAAGAAAACATTTCAGGTGGCACATCGTTGACACCGTGTCGAAGATGGATACCGGAGCGCTCTCGGAGCAATACTTAAATGTTACACGAAGTCTGTCAGAAAAACGGAACTGCATGCATTTCGATGTCTTTTAACAAATCAAGTCCGCGACGCGTGTAGAAACGAAAAGGAAAGTCCATGATGTACGAGAAATCGACGATATGACAGTGGTCGATTCGAATTCAAACGAATCACGTCAATCGGAAGAGGCATAGAGAGAGGGACGATATAACCTCACCTCGTCACTTGTCTCGCCGTCCTTGCCGTTCTTTCCCTTGTCCTTGCCGATCTTCGTCGCATCCTGGAACAAAATGAGTAAATTGCACCGCTTCTCCCACCGTACAATGCCACGACAGCACGATTCACGGTTCGAGACGCGGCCCGCTCGCACGAACTCGTACTTGCGATGTCACAAAACGGAAACGGAGAATTAGTTGAAGTACCATTGTCAGGTCCTCCGGAACGTTGAGCCGAGAAAACGTACACCAACGAAACAGATATTAAGAAATCGGAATCACGCTACACCCTTCGGTGTCTCGGCTACCGGGGTTGTTTCCCCGTATACTCTTTACTCTCCCTTCTTCCCTTTCTCTCCTATCCCTGTCATCGTTGTCCTCTCTCACTCACTCACTCACTCTCTCTCTCACTCTCTCTCTTCCACACTTTTTCCCTCTCCTTCTCGCCCTCAAACACGCACATATACACTCTCTCTCTCTCTGGAACGCGCGCGTGTCCGCGATCTCTCCTCGTCGGAAGGAACACTGTTTTCTCTTATAGCATGCGAGTATGCCGATCTCGCGTAAGGAGAAACGTACGTATACATAGACAATATACGACTAGAGACAGGAGCGACACACAGCACACGATGAACGCACCTTATCTTTTTTCGACTGCCGACTTGACATATTATCAGTCGCGGTTTCGAGCTACACGTGATCGAGTTAAATACGGGTTAGCACACTCCGAAAACACGTAGTAACACATCGATCAGCAGGAACCGAGCTGAAACGGGACACTCATTCGCGGCGGCCATTGGCTATGCATAGCCATTGAACTTTCGGCCGGCGATTCGCGCCACTCACTGAGAACGCTGAGCTTCGACTTTTCCCTAGCCTTGGAGCGATTCAGGAGCTTCTTTTCACTCCTGCATTTTCTTTACTGGAATAACGTGGAATAACGCGCGCGGTGCTGCGTGCAAGTAAAATATTACGAGCACCATACGTCGACCTTACGGCGATCGCGACAATTCTGCCACGTCTATACGCGGAACGTAGCGTATACGCGATAACACAGGTTATAGTATCATTAATATGTAAGCGATTCTCGATCGAAAGAATCGCAGTTTACTATTTTGTATATCTAAATAATAACAAAATCAACTGGATACGCGACAAAGAAAATAGGAATTATTCAAATTGTCTTACATGGCGGAATATAAAATTGCTATTCCACGTGTAAAGTGTGATATTAAATTGTACAATTTTAAATGCATTCAAAATGATGCACATGAAGTTGGCGCTCATATGTAATATTTATATAAACATTATAAAAATACGTGGTATCTTGTATGTAACATTTTGACAAACAAAATAAGCATCATTAACAGATAAATCATTTAAAAAAGAAATAATTTATATGCTTCTCATAATTTTTTAATTAATTTTTCTAATAATAATTTATTGGTATAATATGATTTTATATAGTCTTATGTTTTAGACCAAAACGATTATTTTATTGCCATGGTAACAAGAATGCATAAAATATTTTACCAATTATTTTCATAATTTTTATTTCCATTTTAGAACTTTATAGTTACTTAATGATATAAAATTGGCGATATTTCTCTTTCCCTAAAGAAAAGATTATGATGTCTGATTCTTACTAGATTCTGGACAATTCTGGATGAATCGAATCTGGAATGAAACATTTTAATAAGTAGTTAGCATGTTTTCGAAAGAATTGCGGAGTGTTGAATTGTTACAAAATCGTATTTAGCAGATAAGTGAGTATTAAATAGAAGAACATAAACAGCTTGAATTAGAACAACCCTTTAATTTAATTCAACTTTGAAATAGATTTTTTACAAAACTCACTGTTTGTTTTAATCTGGAGATGGAAATTCAAAAGGAACTTCCTAAAGAAAAACCAAAACCTATATTTCGCGACTTGACAGCCGAGGATCCAGAACCAGAAGCAACAGAGATAGAAAGTCTATGTTTGAATTGTGGAAAAAATGTATGTATAATGCCTAAACAAATGGATAACCTATATATGTATTAATCTACTTTAACTAACATAGTATTTTGTAATTGCAGGGCATTACTAGATTACTCTTGACAAAAATCCCACATTATAAAGATGTCGTAGTAATGTCCTTCGACTGTGAACATTGTGGACATCAGAATAATGAAATACAAAATAGTGGCAAAATTGCTGAAAAGGGAGTTAGGATAATATTACAAGTCAAAACATCTAGAGACCTGAACCGTCAAGTAGTTAAATCTGATTATACCAGTGTAAAAATTCCATCTCTGGACTTTGAAATTCCTTCTAGATCTCAAAAGGGAGAAGTCACAACGATTGAAGGTATTATAGAAAGAACCATTACTGGTTTGGAACAAGATCAACCTGACAGGAGAAAAAAACATCCAGATGCTGCGGCTCAAATTGATAAGTTTGTTGAAAAACTTAGAGAACTTAAATCTTTGAAAGAATCGTTCATTATGACATTTGAAGATATATCAGGAGAATGTTATGTGGAAAATCCTAAAGCACCATTAAGAGATGAGGAATGTACTACAATGCGATTTAAGAGAACAGCAGAACAAGATCATATGTTAGGAATTTACTCTGAAAATACGGATGACACTTTGTTAAAACCGATAAAGGAAGGGGAATATACTTTAGAGGAAATAGAGGGTGAAGTTCTTTCCTTCAGAACAAATTGTCCGGAGTGCAATTGTCCATGTGAGACTAACATGAAAATGACCAGTATCCTTTTTCTACATACAAGAGATTTTCTGTCTATTCTCTGCAGTATTTTTCATTTTCATTTTAGTATTGATAATTATAATTAGAAAAAATGGAGTTTCTCCTTAATTACATTCGTAGACATTCCACATTTTAAGGAAGTTGTAATTATGGCAACGGTCTGCGAATCTTGCGGGCATAGAACGAATGAAGTTAAAAGCGGCGGAGGTATAGAACCTCTCGGAGTGAAGATAGAAGTAACAGTGGCTGGGAGAGAAGATTTCAACCGCGATTTGTTGAAATCTGAAACTTGTCATATGCAAGTACCTGAATTAGAGTTGGAAATCGGCCCCGCAACACTTGGTGGGCGATTCACTACCGTGGAAGGTATTCTCGTAGCAATCAAAGAACAATTATCAACGTCAACAGCTTTTACTGGCGACAGTTCCAATCCCGAAACCAAGGAAAGGATGGAAACCTTCATATCTCAATTAAGTGAGGTCTTGGAGGGAAAGCGAGATGTCACGCTCGTGTTAGACGATCCAACGGGCAATAGTTATGTTCAGAGTCTCGCGGACGAAGGTTTAGATAGCGGCTTAAAGATCACCAAGTACGAAAGAAGTTTCGATCAGAACGAAGAGCTCGGACTGAACGATATGAAAGTTGAAGACTACTAATCGTTGTTAAATAAATCAATGTTCGATAAATGTCAATTCAATGTATTTGAATATGGAAAAAACATGTATTATAAATGTGCATTACATTATGTAAATACAATAAAGAAAAGATTATGATGTCTGATTCTTACTAGATTCTGGACAATTCTGGATGAATCGAATCTGGAATGAAACATTTTAATAAGTAGTTAGCATGTTTTCGAAAGAATTGCGGAGTGTTGAATTGTTACAAAATCGTATTTAGCAGATAAGTGAGTATTAAATAGAAGAACATAAACAGCTTGAATTAGAACAACCCTTTAATTTAATTCAACTTTGAAATAGATTTTTTACAAAACTCACTGTTTGTTTTAATCTGGAGATGGAAATTCAAAAGGAACTTCCTAAAGAAAAACCAAAACCTATATTTCGCGACTTGACAGCCGAGGATCCAGAACCAGAAGCAACAGAGATAGAAAGTCTATGTTTGAATTGTGGAAAAAATGTATGTATAATGCCTAAACAAATGGATAACCTATATATGTATTAATCTACTTTAACTAACATAGTATTTTGTAATTGCAGGGCATTACTAGATTACTCTTGACAAAAATCCCACATTATAAAGATGTCGTAGTAATGTCCTTCGACTGTGAACATTGTGGACATCAGAATAATGAAATACAAAATAGTGGCAAAATTGCTGAAAAGGGAGTTAGGATAATATTACAAGTCAAAACATCTAGAGACCTGAACCGTCAAGTAGTTAAATCTGATTATACCAGTGTAAAAATTCCATCTCTGGACTTTGAAATTCCTTCTAGATCTCAAAAGGGAGAAGTCACAACGATTGAAGGTATTATAGAAAGAACCATTACTGGTTTGGAACAAGATCAACCTGACAGGAGAAAAAAACATCCAGATGCTGCGGCTCAAATTGATAAGTTTGTTGAAAAACTTAGAGAACTTAAATCTTTGAAAGAATCGTTCATTATGACATTTGAAGATATATCAGGAGAATGTTATGTGGAAAATCCTAAAGCACCATTAAGAGATGAGGAATGTACTACAATGCGATTTAAGAGAACAGCAGAACAAGATCATATGTTAGGAATTTACTCTGAAAATACGGATGACACTTTGTTAAAACCGATAAAGGAAGGGGAATATACTTTAGAGGAAATAGAGGGTGAAGTTCTTTCCTTCAGAACAAATTGTCCGGAGTGCAATTGTCCATGTGAGACTAACATGAAAATGACCAGTATCCTTTTTCTACATACAAGAGATTTTCTGTCTATTCTCTGCAGTATTTTTCATTTTCATTTTAGTATTGATAATTATAATTAGAAAAAATGGAGTTTCTCCTTAATTACATTCGTAGACATTCCACATTTTAAGGAAGTTGTAATTATGGCAACGGTCTGCGAATCTTGCGGGCATAGAACGAATGAAGTTAAAAGCGGCGGAGGTATAGAACCTCTCGGAGTGAAGATAGAAGTAACAGTGGCTGGGAGAGAAGATTTCAACCGCGATTTGTTGAAATCTGAAACTTGTCATATGCAAGTACCTGAATTAGAGTTGGAAATCGGCCCCGCAACACTTGGTGGGCGATTCACTACCGTGGAAGGTATTCTCGTAGCAATCAAAGAACAATTATCAACGTCAACAGCTTTTACTGGCGACAGTTCCAATCCCGAAACCAAGGAAAGGATGGAAACCTTCATATCTCAATTAAGTGAGGTCTTGGAGGGAAAGCGAGATGTCACGCTCGTGTTAGACGATCCAACGGGCAATAGTTATGTTCAGAGTCTCGCGGACGAAGGTTTAGATAGCGGCTTAAAGATCACCAAGTACGAAAGAAGTTTCGATCAGAACGAAGAGCTCGGACTGAACGATATGAAAGTTGAAGACTACTAATCGTTGTTAAATAAATCAATGTTCGATAAATGTCAATTCAATGTATTTGAATATGGAAAAAACATGTATTATAAATGTGCATTACATTATGTAAATACATATTTTGCAATGAAATTGCAAAATTTTTAACGGGATAATTATACAACTGGTATTGCGTCAAGTTTCTTCAATTTCGGAAGTCTTTTGGTTGCCTGACTACGCCAAGACTCTATGTCCATGCCTTCACAAATAGGATTATTGATGAACAATAACTCTTCGAGAAGTGGTATTTCTTGGAGGCGATTGAACTCTGCCCAATCTTTCACTAAATTGTTGGACATGTAAAGCACTTTTAATGCTTTCAATGCATTGACACCTTTGATTTTTTCTATTTGATTGTACGATATCCATAGTTGTTCTAAATGTTCTCCAACTGCCTCTAGGCCGGAGAACGTCTTAATATAATTCCGACCCAAAGAGAGGATTTTCAAATATTTTAAAGAATTTATACCACTAATCTTTTCTATCATATTTGTTGAGAGAGATAACTTTCTAAAGAGTAGAGTAAAATGTAAGCTCATTATTCAGAAAAATAGTTATAGAAAATGTTACTAACTCCACGAGAGTAAGTGACGCTAAATTGTTGTCCATTTTTTCGATTGGTGGCCATTGAAAAGATAAAATGATTTCTTTTTCCTCGCTCGCACGTAAGCCAGTTTTTTCCTCCCATCTCTGAATAGCATCTTTGCAAGTTGTTGGTTTAGCCTGATTAAAGAAGAATGTTATTAAAGAAGCTAAAAATCATATCGATAAAAGTTTCTAATTTACAGGATTCATGATTTATAAGTCCACTCCTGCTTCGTTGAAGAACAAACGTTTATATAATCGTGATATTGCTAACGTATGAGCAATATTGTAAACAATTATTTTCAGTTAACTTCACTAGTTTATTGTATGAAATCTAAAATTCTATAGTATTAATCCCGTAATTATTTACTACGTAGAGTAATGTGTTATGGAATTTATTCGTTCCGATCCATTCAAAAATTTCTTCAGATTAGTACAAGTTAACAAAAATTCAAATAAAATATAAACTTTGTAGAACCATATGTGAGTAACACCTTTAGTAAATAAATTACTGGCAACAAAATATAAGTCTTAATTTATCAATGATGAGCGAATACGATCGAAGGATTTATGTATATTTCTACTTTTAATTGAACAATGAACTCTAACACAAGAATCGATGTTGATAAATCGTTATGGGACCAATCTACTTTCATCGGTAGATTAAAAGATTTTGCTTTTATTATCGATCTTCGTACACTTTTTGTGAGCGATGAAAGAATACATGAAGCTAAACAATTTTGTGAAGATTACAAGTAGGTGGACACTAATTATTTCATCATTTCTAAATGTTAAACGATCCGAAATACTTGTACACTAGAAAGGGCTTGGAACCACCAGGAACGAAACGATCCGATGTCATTTACGAAAAGAGACTTAAAGATAGTGCGTTTCATCCGCAAACCGATGAATTCATACCTTTTTACGCTAGACTGAGTTATCAATGGCCCATCACAGTCTTAATTACGTCTTCAATGTTGGCACTTTCAAGGTACATAAGTCCCTCTCCTAAGAGCAAAATCTTTTAACTTTTAAAAAAAATTCAACACATTTCATTTTTGATCATTTTATCCATTTCATAGAAGTACTATCGCTCTAGTAATATGTCAAATAACGAATCAGATGCACAATGCCATCCTCAATCATACATATAGAGGTGAGGTAAAAGATGATCCTGAATATGATTTGAACATGCACACGGCATTCTTTTGCGCGGTGGTAACAAGTTCTATCGTAACTATTGGATTTAAACATCTAATGTCACGAAGAGGATATGTGCAAACAGTTAGTCTCTTGTCATTTCTTTCGTACCGTTCTTTATATCACTGATACCTATACGTGTATCTCTTCTTGCCATTAGAGATGCGTGCCATTTTATGCAATAGTCGCAGGACACGCGATAAATTTGTCAATTATGCGTCACAGAGAACTCCTCTGCGGGACACCGTTGTATGCGATACATGAAACTAAACCGTTCATGGATTCAAAAGTGGCAGCCGTGAAGGGATTATCCGAATGCTTCATCACAAGAGCACTCATGTCCTTTCCATGTCTAATCATAATTCCTGTTATGACTTATAGATTCATGCCATACTGTTTTCCTCAGCGTCGACCGCTTCTTTTATTTGCAATTGAAACTTCTTTGTGTGCTCTCGGGTAATCATGAACCTTCATTTCAATTATTTCCGTCGTACTTCTCTGTGTCATCTACTGAATGATTCATTCTTTTTAGCTGCATGTTTATGATTCCATTCACCTATGCCATTTTTCCAGAACGAAAGTAAGTAATTTGAGTCAGTTTTATACGTTCTTATAGATATTTTTATATAAAAACATTTTATTAAGCTCTATGAGTCCGAAATGGTTGAAATTGTATGAACCTGAATATAAAGAATTTGAAGAGTCTTCTAAGAGCCATGTAGATACAGTATTTTATCATAAGGGACTGTAACAGTTTTCTTTAGTGACAAGAAAATAATATCTATGGTGAGAAAATAGATATATTTAAATAAAAAATTCTATCTATCGGTAATATAATTACAAGCTTTAGTGAACTATATCTATATTCTTTTTCTTTTTCTTCATTTTCATAGGTATAGGTCCTGGCATTTTGAATACTGTGCTGTAAAAATGGCCCAGAAATATATAAATTAGTATTTGATAATAAACGAATGAGAAATTAAAAAAAATAATTGAAATGCTTACTGGCAAGTTGTACATATTGGACTGAATTTACAGAATACTGCAAGGAAAATTATTAGTTATTACTTTTTACGTCTAAAATTATTATTTTTGCTTACATAATGATGTAACAATCTAATTTGTCTTACTTGATAGACATATGGAGCATACATAGCCAATATCTATGAGCTCTTGATGGCAAAAGCATGCTGCTCTATAATCTACTTTCACAGGTGGTGGAAGTACCAATTTGGACCTAACGTTTGGATCTGGTAAAAATATCCACTGAAATAGACATTATAGGAATATATAAAATAAATTTTACATACAATATAAGCAAATAAATTTCCTTACCAATAAATATTGTAATAATCCACTTAACTGTGGCACTTTTAAGTAAATTCCACCAGTGATATCACAGCCCTGTTGAAGCAAGGTCAAATCTTGATCTAAACTACATACGTCCAATATTATCCCCTGTTTATTAAAGAAATCATCAAATTACTTAAATGTTCGAGCTTATATGATATAAATTGTAATGCCAAAAGAATGATTAACCATTTTTTGGGCAGTGAAGAATATGTTCATGTAGTTCATATATTGTATTGCCGAATCATTACTGGCTGTAATTACAAGCATTCTTGAATGCAACTTTTCACCAGCAACCTTTTCCCTTTCTAATCTTGCAACGTAACACAATGCCATAGTTAATGCGCCAGACATTAAGCTTTCTCCATTCAATGGTTTATCCAAAGAAATTTCATTGATGACTTGTTGTAACTGCTGTCTTATAGTACGTTCTACCATAGTAAATTTTTCATATTGTCCATCAATTTGCCTGATTTCTGATGATTTCTCACATGGATATAAAAATTTTGCTCCATGGCTATAGCATGCTAGCACAGCAAGTTGATTGTTCGACGATTGCATCAAATGTGCATTCGCGAAGACGATAGTAGAATCTAAACATTGCGTTAATATCCTTGTTTCTTGCTTTACGATTCTTTGTACGGGATTTACGTCTAGCACAATTATTAATAAGCTCGTATCTATCTCTGAAATGAATAGAACAATTGTGTTATACAATAAATGGTTTCCTTAATACAAATTAGATAACCCCAACGAACCATTTGACATCTTGACTTAGCGCACATTAATCGAATCCCTTGATACGAACATGAATTAAAATTTATGTGACATATTTTATTGTCTTATTATACATTTATTTATAAATATAAACACGTAATATGTCCAAAACATAAAACGGATTTGTGCGATTTATAATGCTGATTGATAGCGTGTACAACGTAGTGTGCAACGAGGAAA
>NW_017175971.1:295594-313134 GCF_001652005.2 Ceratina calcarata | reverse complement strand
AAAGAACGGTGATATATAAACGAAATAAGAACGTATTCCCACGTATTTCTTTAATATAAGCACCGAGGTTAATTAATATACAAAAGATTAATTAATATATAAAGATGAAGTACGTAAATTAAAGGTCCGCGCGTATAAAATAGATTGCGAACGTGCGCAAATTGATCATGCGAAAACGCGCATGATTGCGTACGTAAGTATTTGCTACACGGTGATAGCTTGTGTAGCTACTACACGGATAGATTGGTAGAAGAAGGAGTGAAATAGAACAAGTTCAGATTAAGTGAGAACAACTGTGAAATAAGAGCACGTAATCGAGGTCACTGGCGTGTCTTTGAAAAGGTTATCGAACGTAGTCTACCCAGATTTGAAATCGGTCACATTCGTACTCTCAAAGTCACCCGCAAACATGCTGCCGTTTCCACGACTCCTGAAGGCCACGTTGACCGTCGCTCAAGGAGCGAAAGGGTTATCCACCAGTGCTAAAGTAAGTCTTTGTAAAATCATTCAGAAGCTTTGTCAAGTATCGTTTGCACCACCCAATCCATCAATCCTTTACGCCCCTTTTATTCGTTTCATTTCCCATCAAATGTGTGATTCCTTTGGATAAAAGATCAGAGCAGCGATATGAATATATAATTTCTTAATAGTTATGCAACATGGAACATTCTTTAAAAGCTACCGCTTGCAATATAATGAAATATTATCTGATTCTTAACATCGTACGAATTTTAGTTAAGAAATTATTCGTTATTAATCGTTAGAAATTCAATACGTAATTCGCGATGGAAGTGGAACAGTAGAGAAAAAGTTACAGATCGGGATAAATACGTACATGCACATTTTAGATCGTTGGCAATTTGTTGGTATTCTTTCAGCGCAATGGCAAGGTTGCAATTTTGGGAGCGAGCGGAGGAATCGGTCAGCCGATGTCGTTACTCATGAAGCAATCGCCGCTTGTAAGCGAATTGTCATTGTACGATATTGTACATACACCGGGTGTTGCTGCCGATCTTTCGCACATTGATACGCCCGCAAAAGTAAAGGCATACAACGGTCCAGATCAGTTGAGAGATTCACTTAAAGGATGTCAGGTGTTTAAATCATTTATTATATTTACATAAAACATCTGAACATCTTGTTCTAAAAGATATTTTTAGGTGATCCTTATCCCCGCCGGTGTGCCACGAAAACCGGGAATGACTAGAGATGATCTCTTCAACACAAATGCTTCAATAGTGAGAGATCTCGCTCAGGCTGCGGCCGAAGTAGCACCGAAAGCTTTTATTGCCATTATTTCGAATCCGGTCAATAGCACCGTGCCTATCGCTAGCGAGGTGCTGAAAAAGGCTGGCGTTTATGATCCGAAAAGAGTATTTGGTGTAACGACACTCGATATTGTCAGAGCGAACGCGTTTATCGCTGAAGCTAAAGTTAGTACAATGGATTTAAGAAGCTAATTTTGTACGCACGTATGATACACGAATGTCTTTTTAGGGTCTTAACCCACAGGACGTGTCGGTGCCAGTTATTGGAGGTCATAGCGGTGTCACCATTATACCGCTGATTTCGCAAGCTAAGCCATCAGTTTCATTTCCAGAAGACAAACTTAAGGCTCTGACAGTGAGAATCCAGGAAGCTGGCACGGAGGTTGTTAAAGCCAAAGCTGGCGCTGGTTCTGCAACCCTTTCAATGGCGTACGCTGGTGCCCGATTCGGTATGTCCTTACTCAGGGGACTTAAAGGAGAGAAGGTGGTAGAGTGCACCTTCGTACAGTCGAGCGAAGTCAGCGGCGTTAGTTACTTTTCAACGCCCGTTGTCTTGGGTGTAAGTACTAATCATTGGATTTCAAAAATCTACATTTCAAATGTCGTGTTTATGAGAAACTCTTTTTGTAGAAAAACGGACTTGAGAAGAATCTTGGCCTCGGCACGCTCAGCCCCTTTGAAAAACAGTTACTGGAACAGGCTATTCCAGAGCTCCAAAAGAATATCAAGAAAGGAGAAGACTTCGTTAACAAGAAGTGAACTTCTTGAATCGAAACGTTATACAGATCAAGTGATTAAGTTATTAAATGAAATCCGTTATCTTCAGTATTGATTACGAAGAATATTCGCGTTGTACGCGAACGTGAAGCGTTATGCAAAAAGACAAAACAAATACCGAATTCTTTATACATACTGTTAGTAGATGAATAAGAATGAATTTGACAAAATTTAAATTCACTTTTGAATACTCAATATGATAGGAAAACAAAATGTGCAGGAACGTAAAAAGTTACAGATAATATTGTTAATATTCTAAGGATAACGTTCATAGAGCGTGTTTGAAGGAAATGAAATGTCGAACACCAAAGTCGTTGTAGTTGATCTGAAAATAAAAAAGAAAATGCTAATTTTTAAGGAAACTATTATTTACCCTTAAAATTTTCTCTTTTCTCCTTGCAATATCGGGTGGACACTGACTAAGATATTAAATTACATTATACGACAACACTACGAAAGCTTCTTCCTTTGGCATCAAAATAAATATTAGCAACCTTTGACTGAAAGTACAATGTCATTTGTGTATCGAAGAAATAGGACGGTTCAATAAGTAAACTACTTCAGTTTAAAATACTTAATTCTGGTGCCAGTTGAAGTGATTCGTATGAAAAGTGCTCTGATCCCATTTCTTATTTTCAAAATGTTAACACCTTCTTGATCAAGGATCCACGTACTAAACTGGATCCAAATATTCCATTCAAACATCAAGTGATCAGCCTAAGAGGATATGGAAACAGCAAAACGAAAATGCTACAAGCGATCTCGGCACAAACAGTTCTTACATCAATCTCAAGAGTATTTACTGTATAGTTCGGATTCTTCTAACGATGATGGGATTGGAAGCAGTAGAAATTTCAAGAAAATTTGTGATTCCTCTGAACGATTATTGCATCAACGATCCCCGGAATCCGTTCTTTTCGAATCGCAACCACTCGATTTATCATGCTACGTCGAACTCAGCCCGGAAATTTTACCCAGTCTCCGACGAAGAAAATTAGATTTAAATGGATCGGAGAAATTCGATAAGAAAGAAATTATTGAGAATGACAATGAGTTAGAAATTTCCGAAACGACGCAAGTAAATAATAAATTATCGCAGCAAAACAGCGATGTAAACTGTTTTCCGTTAGACAAAACGTTGTCAATAAATGACGAAATTAAATCAGACATGAACGCTTGTCAATCTATGCAAAAGATCGAATCTTTCTCAACGATTGAGCATAGTGTTTGTAATTGCGATACCAATCTCCGATCCTCGAAATCTGTTTATGATATGCCTTGCAATTACGTTTCAGAGCCACTGCAAAATACTAATTTTAATTCAGAACTGATACCACGGAATCATGAGTGTCATAATTTTTCGAACAACTCTCAAACGACAATTTTTTTTTGCGAATCCGACGGCATCAGACAGGGCGGGCGTACTAGATTCGAAATAGTTAACGAGAAAAATTTACGAGATTCAACCGAAAGTAGATCTGCTAGCAACTGGGACGAGTGTAAACGAATTCTTTCGAATTTACGACAATTAAACAGTTTCAAAGTGCGAACCGCCAATCACGAGTTCACTGCAAATACGTTACCAAGAAATAAAAAATTTGAGGAAACCAGCTGGTTCTCGTGTAACACGTCTTCGGTTACTTCGGAGGACAATTCAAACGAACGCGTTGCTAAACGCCCGCGCCCTTTCAATGAAACTGACAAGATCGATGATAAAATCGACGATGATAAAAGTTACGGACAAGAAAGAAATAAAACGACGAGAATCAGGGCTCGTTCGACAACCCCTTGCAGTGGATCACCGCCGCCTGCAAAGAGATGTCGGACCACGCTGAAATTCGATGATGACGAAGAAGTGGAGAGACCGCAGGAACCACCTGCTTCTGTTGCGGTTATTCACTTGTTGCCAGTGGAAAAAAATAACGATCGAAGTTACGCTTGTCCAAATGCGAAGATCAGCAAAGCACGTTGGAGCGGTGTTAGCACGGAATCACCGACCACTTCGATATTGGACCTTCCGCTCGTATCAGACTCCGGCGGCTGTAGCAGATGCCTTAATGAAGTAATTTCCTTTCATTTTTTAAAAGACACTTTATTACCTCGAATCACTAGTGTTGCGATGGCATTATCGTTTGCAGCTCGAACAGATTAGCGAATACCGGGTCAAATGCGTGTGCTTCCAGCAAGAACAGAAACCGGCAATTAAATTTGTTAAGAAACCTATAACAAGGATCGTTCTGTTCTGTGTATGGCTGATAAAAAGAATGGCAATCTTATTAAAGAAAGTAAGTATAATTGTTCAGTTAAAAAGGAACCGCGCTCATTAAAACTGTTGCAGAGTTACGGAAGTTTCAAACAAGTTGTTTCGACGTCCTCGTCTAAGAGGAAGCAGATAGAAGAACTGAGTCGAATGGTAACGATGTTACGCTCGGAGAACGAGCAGATGATTAACATGTTTTTGGAAAAAATTACACGTTTGTCCGACGAAGTTATCCAGGTATATCATCGCATGTTTAAAAAATCCAACAAATCAAATGAATGTGCAGATAATAGAAATGTCACGCATCTTCATGTATAATTCTCTGTATTCTGCTACCCACATCGTTCATATATTAAATGAGACCTGTTAGCATAATTTGTTATCGCAGGTACGTGCGAGTAACGTAACCGCTCTCGGTTCTTTGACCGCAGAGGTCAATAGTATGCAGGAGGTTAGTAAGAAGCTCGTCGGAAACAACGACACGCTGATGCAAGAGCTGAGAAAGCTGCACGAGGTTTTAGAGAACGTAAAGCCAAATTCCCCGAAGAAACTGCCGTCTCTTCCACCCCCAATGCCATCGGTTTCAATGATGACCATCCCATCAGTTATTGTTCCTCCGCCGGCTACTGCTCCTCCTCCTCCACCGCCACCTCCTCCACCGCCTCCACCTCCTCCTCCTCCGCCACTTCCACCACTTCAATTACTTCAGTCGCCGGCCAACTTAATTACCCCAACTACCCCAAATAACGGAAGAACCATCAGGTCACCCGCAAGGAAGTGCTCGACACCGCTGCTTAATAGACCGAGTATAACCGTGGAGGATTTGCTGAAAGTAACACTAAAGAAAGCACCGCAGAACATTAAGGTAATTGTTCTTTAGCCTTATAGTCCTCGTCCAACCGGATTTGTCAAACTGGAATTGCCCTTGATATTACAGGAGAACAGGCGAAATACTATACCAGGACCAAAAGGACCCGTAGTCTCTTTAGACATGTTACGTAGTGTCAAATTAAAATCTGCCAGGCGCAGAACGGCTGATCAGATCGCAAGATCTCCGAGAGGCACTCGGATGATCAAGACACGTACAGTATCGAGTCTCAGCTTGTCACCGATTACAGATAACTCGCTGGGTAGAATTCTGAAACAGGTCGATCTTAATAGACGGCCGAGACGTCTGATGTCCAACCCATCGAGCTACGATATTAACGGGGAAGATAAACAGTCGCCGAGTACACAGAGGAAAGATAGTGAATCGTAACCCGCGATTGCGTAAGTACACAGTACACAATCGTTGATAATCGCGGATTAGGGAAAGTTCATTTTATCAGTCCGAAAGATGTGTATATGTATATCGTTTTAACGTGTTAAGTTATATTATTTATCAATACGCTCAGATTCGGTCGCATAGTAAATACAAGATAATAAAATCTCTTTTTCGATTATGGATACGAAGTGTGGCGAATACTTTTCACAGAATTTTAGTAGAGTACGCGCAGATTGAATTTCATATCTTATTTTAATTGTTGACTTGAAAAAATCCGCATTACGATTCGGTGGAAAACATTGTCACATTTAGTTTGGGAGTTTTAGATAACTCGGATTTACGATAAGAGAAACATTTTACACACATATTCAATTATGTTAACTGAGAATAACGCATTGTAATAAGTAACAATCGCAAATAAAGGATTCTTCGATTAGAGAGTTGTAATTACTTTATTTATAGCTTTCACGTGTGTGTGTGGTTTTACAGAAAAAATTCGTACCCGGTGTAATCGCATTGATTGTAATAGTTAAATTAGTAGTAGTAGTACAGAGCGTGAGAATGTATATGCGAATCGGAAAAAAGAAAAGACAGATTTTTTTTAGCCTCTCCTCCAAATTACGATAAACTTTCTTGATATCCAGATCTAATCATTCGCTTTATGGATTAGTGACAAGATAGAATAATTCGAAGATAATTACAGAAAGGTGGAAAGAGATATACATATATAATATTCGATACGAGACAAGGGAAACGATGGCACGTCTAAAAAGATGGAGTAGACATATCAACTGTTATGTTATATGTCATTTCTTTCTTCTTTCTCTTATTTTCTTTTTATAACAATCGATTAAACACGCATAACGGTACCTGAAAAAAGAATGAAAGCGATCCCAATATAGGTACGCTTTTCGTTAACAGCACTACAATAAAATTCAGGTGACATCAATGCCTACCTATCATTTCTATTTTACCAGAGATTTTCTCTTTGATTTCACTTAGGAACACTCTACATTATTCAATTCATTTCATAATCAGTTACGCGTTACATCATCGCGGTAATAATAAATTTTATCGCTTTGAATTACTTCATCTTGTTCTTAATCCATCATGTAAGCAAATAATTGAATGAGGCATCTCACAATTTATCGTCCTTTGGAATTCATTTTTAACGCCACATTCGTTGCCACTGACAAGCAGACACTTTATTGTACACCAAATTGTTCTTCTCCGGAGACTTGCCACTCGTACGCGTGGTATGTTATGCACATGCACGTATGTATGTAAACTATTTTAAATATCATTATCCGCGTGTGATGATACTGATGTTGTCCTCTGATTCTCTACTGTTCTTCATAAATGTACTTCCGTTCACGGTACTCCGTTACCCTCCAAGGTGTCTTCAACGCGATTATCAATATTATTGACGACGACGCATTTTTTAAGTACGAAAATTCGCTCTTAAAAGATGCTGTTGTCGGCAATATTGGTCGAACGATTCGCATGAATTTTTCTTTTCAACTTCCTCGATACCCTAGTTTCACGGTCTTAAGATTACTCGCATATACTTACTTACGATGCCGGTGATATTACTTTGAGTTATTCTTTGTAACGTTACATTATAAATCTGTATCGTATTATTAATACCTAAATAAATATAGGGACACGATGTACACCGAAAATTTCTAGGCAGAACTCTGGATTGTTCAGTTTGCGCATTTCCTTCTCGGCGTTTGATCTTGTTTAATTCCTCTTTGTTCTGAGTATACACCTCGCTTTCTTGCTGCACGCTTACGGTTTTGTTGCAAATTATCTTTGATGTTATTTTTGCTTACTGTATATGTAACGAGAAAGGACTGTGCAAAGTTTCAGATTCTGTTTTTCTCGGTGATACAGTGGCGATTAGAAATTTATGGTACACGATTGAAATGTGAATTGCAATGAACTTCTGCTTCACCATAACGACTGCGCACGTAAGCTTCTTTATATTCTAAATAATCGAGCGATCGTTAGGAATGTTGAACGTGGAACAATTGCATTTGAAGAATTCTTTTACAACGTACACAGATTTTAAATTACGCTATTTACCACGATAAACAAATATTTCTACAGTGAATCGCCAACATTCTTTTAGTTGGGAAGAATATACAAACAGAATGAGTAAAGAAAAAGAATATCTTCATTTTTTCTTGTTTACTTCATAAGCGGAAATCGACGGAATGGTTTATCGATAAAAATGTGAATGAACATATTACTGAGATCAATGAAAGTATGAGAATGGAATCGAGGACAGTGATAGCGGAAGTGAGCGCGGGTGAAAAGAGAATCGGGATACAATCGTTTATTCTGCAATTTGTTATACCACAGCGATCGTTATAGTATACACAGGGGCGTATGAAAAAGTACAACCACAATTACAGACTAGCTAGGATAGCTACTTGGTTTTCTGCCTGTTGAACGTAATTTATTTTTTTCTATCCATTCTTTTCATTTAAAAGCTCATCTACCATGATTTTTTATGTATCCTTTTCTCGACGATTCCCCGATGCTCTTTTGCCGCATCGAAGAGATGCCGCTGATCGTTGCCCGCGAAAGAACATGCGTCACGCCGAGAACGGTGTTCAATCATGTCACTGGTTAAAATAATGTTCACTTTGATAAAACGTAAAATTTAAAACTGCGAAAGCTAGACTTAAGACGGGCCGATGTTCCTGCACTTTTCCTTTTAAGTACAACGCTTTCGCGGATTAGTGCAAGTCCTTTTCGATCATTTACAAATGATTACACTGGGAACTCATGTTCGAGACTTATATGAAATTATTTGCTTTGCGAGTCGGGACACTTCATCCGAGGAAGTACATTCAATAATATCTTATACACACAGAAAGCAGAGATGAAGTCGCGCGGTTCTATCCTGACTGTGTACTCGCATCACCACGTAAACTTCAGCTCTGGAGGAAATGCGTTTATCCCTTAGATAAACAGATGATTTACATTCGATTTATACACGCATACATTAATAATATCGTTATTCGTCGTAGTATGCGAGGAGTAAATGATGCGCGCAGTAAAAAAGCGGGGAAAAGGACGAGGAGACGTCGGGGATAGGGTTGAAAACAAACGAACACAATATGTATATGCACTTTCAATCGACGTCGAGCCAGTAGGATGTTTCGATATTGATGAGATGTTATGTTGAGGGATAATGTAATTCGTTCTCACACACTGAGTTCTACATAAACGAAGGTTTATTCTGACTGGATTCATGCGTATTGTTTTTTTCTTTCATCCTTCTTTTCCCTCGTTTCTAATTAATACAGATCAATATACGCGCTCCGTCGATGTCCACTTAACATTCTCGACATCGTCCATTGAATTTTAACCGGATATACACAGTGCTAAAGACAGTATATATATATATATATTTACTTGGATTTTTCATTTTTGTTTCTTCTGGATGAACGCAAAAGAAGGCAAAGCATCGGATGCCTCTCTAAACGCTCTTGCATTCTCTATAAACCTCAGAGTGCGTGCCCATTTTGTTTTGATAACTTTTCTGCGCGCTCCGTATAATTCAACGTGTGTTATGTATGTGTGTTTGTATATGTTTCAAATGATTTTTTTTCGCTTTTTGTTAATGTATTTTTTTGGAGTAACCGTACGTACGTGCGTGCTTAGGGTCACGCAATCGCTAAAGATCTCCCCTTCCCACCCCGAACTTCCACCTGCTTGAATTGTTTTTTTCTTTTGCTTACAAGTTATTAAGAGTTTTTTGCTTTCTTGTGTTTTTTTCAGTTTTATATACGCAAGATAACACTCACTACAGTTAGAGTTACGATACGTCCTGATCTTCCACGTCTTGCAACTGCTCCTTCTGTTCGCCCTCCCCTATATAACACAAAAACAAAATTACAATTAAAAAAACAGTTTCGTCGCAATATGATAAAGTGCCGCGATATGATCAATTAATAAGGCCGATAAGGCTATTGTGAAGGAAAGTTATGTGTATCATCCGAAATTTATTAAAATATCTGGATGAAATCTTAAAGGGAAAATGATGGACAAGGATGGATGGAGTTGCTCACCGGATGACTTATGGTGTAAGAGCTTATCGGAGAGGACGTGCCTGAATTCATGCATTGGTGGAAACGGCCGCAGCCTCGTGTTCACGATCAGCTTCGAACTCTAAATTATAAGCTAATCATTTCTCGTCCGTGTACACGTGTAAAAATTCTTTCAGAACAGTACACCATTCACAAAAACATTATCGCACTCTACTATACGATTTTATCTCGGTAGAGTGAAAAAAATCTGATATAACGAGAAGATTTTATCGTACCGCTACGAGACATATTATTGATCGCGAAAGCAACGTCACTTCTATGACCTAGTATCGGCAACAAAGTTTTTAAACGCGACTGTTTTCCACGAGCAAGACTCGCATACTAACCATCTCCTTGTATATCCGACGTCCAAAGGGTAAGATTGTCCCTAAGAAGCTGCATAATTAAGGTAGAATCTTTATAACTCTCTTCGGACAAGGTGTCTAATTCCGCGATCGCGTCATCAAAAGCTGCCTTCGCTAGACGGCACGCTCTGTCGGGGCTATTGAGAATTTCATAATAGAACACGGAGAAGTTAAGCGCCAATCCTAGACGTATGGGATGAGTCGGTGGCAGGTCCGTCATCGCAGTATCGCTCGCCGCTTTGTAGGCAACTAAAGAGTTCTCCGCGGCTTCCTTCCTGTCGTTACCGACGGCGAATTCGGCAAGGTAGCGGTGGTAATCACCCTTCCTATAATAACACATAGAAACATTGAATCACACTACAATATATTCAGAATCTTTTGCTTTACACCAAATTTAACATATTAATCCATTGTTGTTAAATCTAATAAATTGCCAGCACTCGCAAATTATCTGCAAGTTACTCGTGTGAATCGTGGATGCAGACGACTGAAAGTTTTAGAAAACAATATAGGTACCTCGAAAATCAGTGACCGAAACGAAACGTTCTTCCGTGCTACTGGTCACCTTTAAATCTAAACTGTCGTACCTTGCAGTCAGAAACAAATGCTATTTTAAGAAGAGTTTCGGAATTTGCTAACGTTGTATGAACGAATATGCAAGAATGAATAAAAATGTGATAAGAGATTAATAAAAATCCTTACATTTTGTAATAGAAGACTTTCGATTCGCCAGTGGACGCGCACGGAATCAGATGTTTGTCTAAAACTCCCAGAATATCAGCACAGATGTCTTTCAGCTCCTTCTCGACCTGAGATCGGTACTGGCGGATCATCTCTAACTTCCTCTCGGCACCCTTGTTCTCTTCCTTTTGTTCGATGTTTGAGATTATTCTCCAGGAGGCCCTCCTCGCTCCGATCACATTTTTGTAGGCGACAGAGAGTAGATTCCTTTCCTCGACGGTAAGCTCCACATCCAGCGAGGCGACCTTTTTCATCGCCTCGACCATCTCTGCAAAATAACAACGGCGAGATCATCGCCGTCCATGAACGTGCCATTATATTGAAAATCAACATTAAATAAATAGAATCTATTCCAACAAGCATGGAAACTATAGAAGTGAAATTTTGGCCCTGATGAAAAATGAAGAAAAAAATATTAGGAATATTGTTCGAAGAATATGGAAATTAAAACGAAAGTGTGTATCGTACCGTTCTAATAGAGGTTTCGAATTTCCCGTGGTATATTACACGCAATCATGGCAAAGTAATGAATCGGAAATGATCTATTGATTAATACACAGGTGCACCGTGTGCATGTGTGTACGGATATATTATAAGGTTCATCTGGGATGTTATAGAAACTCTGCGCAAGGAAGACCGGCATACAGGCATATATTAACCTAATGCCCCTTGAACTTTGCGAGAAGGTTGGTTACTATTGTGTATTTATCATCAATAGTTGTACAACGTTTAAGAATAATGATATCAATCGCTTGCTTTCATCTGGATTTTACTACTTTCCTGAACTGCAAAGGAACTGATTAACGAATCGTTGACGTATTCCGTCATGTTCGCCACTAGAAATCAATAAAGTAAAGCAGCATGCGTGCTAATATATTACTTTGCCTTAGCTACATCAAATTTGCAATATCTTAATTGAATCGATAAATTAATATAAACTTTTTTTACTGAGTTTAGTTAAAAGAATTGTCTACATGTTGTGTATTGTGACGCTCTACTTATAGACGATATCAAAATCTGTGGCATCCTGATTGGATCGATAAACGGGCGCAAAAGTTATTAAAGGGGCATGCAATAAACGAGAGACGAAGAACAGCATTAACGGAATCAGTTATTATCAGTGGAACGATGCAAGGTTCTTGAAACAGAACCGGTAGCATAATTCATCACGCTCTTAATTTGTAAATCACGATTTTATATAATATGTCATGTAGTTTTAGGACTTAAAGTTTGTCGAATTTTGCTCTATACGATATAGATTTAAAATTGTTTAAGAAGTTTTGTTATAGTTCTTCATTTGGGATATACATGTATGTATTTAGAGGCCGGTGATGTTCCGTCAATATGCCCACGAAATATGTATTCTCCTCGTGGAAAGGATTAACGTGTACTGCCTCCCTTTATTATCGTATCGGCATAGGATTAACAAACATTTCATGGTGACATTTACGAGAAGAGATCAGGCTCAAGTTCATGGTGGTTCCGGGCGGTGAAAATTACCGTGAACACGGTATACCTGGTGATGGAGGTGTACAGAAACGTGGGATAGCTAGTACAGATCAATACTTTCCTTCTGGTGCGGCCTCTCTTCTCCCCCACTCCGACTGTTCATCTCACCCCTTGCCGTTCTCACCCTTCGCTTGTAATCTCTCCCGCCCGTCCTCTACCCTCTTCCTGCTCTTCGTCTAACCGTCTCGTGTCTTACTCTCGCAACCCTCAAATTTACCCATCGCCCTTCCTTCTCCGTATCCCGGGAGAGTCGCATCGACCCCTCTCCCTTCTACCCTCTCATTCTTCACGCTTAGCGGCCATCTCAACCCGGCAGACTCCTATATGCATGTATTTCCACCCTTTAATATGTCTCTGTCTCGATTAACATTGCCCACGCGGTGACAAAAATGACGAAATTATAAAAAGCCGCTTCGTAGAACGAAGAGAAAAATTGTGTATCTTCGATTGGTACGCTGTACTGGTAATCCTCTGTCCCTTATCTCAGATATTTTAGAAATGAGATTTCCAATCATTTCTTACACTTGACCAAAAGCTAACCAAATTTATGTATTTCTAAATGAAATTATATAAATTTGGTCAAATTCCTTGAAATGGCAAAAATTCTCAAATAGCTGTTACAGCTCACTATAATGAATACATATTGTGAAATAGCTATAAGTTTGTTACTAAACAGAAACTAGTTTGCGAGACACATGAATCACCGAACGGTTATGAGAAATCTACAGGAAGATATGTAAGTGTTTCCGGAAAATGTCAAACATGTTCATTTGATTCGCAAGCCTGATAACGTATCCCACGAGACAAAGAGCACTGCGTAAAATATATCTACGAGAAATGCAAAACGAGAGGTTCTTCAAACGAAGAGGTCTGACTGTTTTTTCTACCACTGTCGACTGTTCCACTGTGAGGTACTTTAATAACCAAGAGTCAAAACAAAAAGTTCTATGTACGCATAAAATTGTAAAGCAACGGACACAGTATAATGAGAAAGGAAATTGCTTTCATTGCTTCATTGTACAATGAAGGATGTAGAGAGAAAGTACCTATGAAAAGAATGTAACATAATTTTCCAAAAGCGTTACCGTGGATCTGTCTGTAGATTGACCAAATGATTTCTCTCTGCTTTCAAGGCCAAATGCCACGAGCAGCACATGCGTTACTACGTGTCTAAAGAGTAACCCGGCAGCGATTGGTAAGTATCGTGCCGCGTCTATGCGTCACACACGTCGGTGAAGGACCGACTTATCCGGTTATCTGTTGAGGTCCCCATAAAGTATACTGAGTATAACACGCTTAACAACGTCGCCTCGGCGTTCGCTCGAGCTCAAGATGACAAAACAATTCTTAACGTGAACCCTTCGCCTCTTGTTATGATCCGTAGCAAGGGCTCCAGAGAATTCACGTATCATGACAGAGTCCGGCGGAGCGGTGACAGAAGCTAAGAACGAACCCACCCTTTGATAAAGGAATACCGGTCACGAACCGGCGAGTCGGCCACCGCCGTATGCGGAATAATCATATTTGACGTTTCACAGACTTTTGACAGATCTGACCAGGCCTGATTCCGTTTAAGGTTTATAAAGAAACTTTTGCTATATTCAACGAGATCTAACGACAGGGAACGCCACGAGGGCGGTGGTACCTCCTTTCTCTTCGTACCCGTGCTTTGTACCGATTTCGTGGATTTCATTTTGACGCAGGCCGGGTCCTTTCCCCGGAAAATATCCACTCACCGTCATAGCGCTCCGCTTGCTCAGCCAGTTTCGCTTTATAAACGTTGTCCTCCCGTTCCGACATCTTGGATGCTCGTGGATTTCACGGGTAGGCGAAGGGTTCCAGGGAAATCGCACGAAATACTCGTTTCACCGAAATACGTACACCTCGTCGTACAGCCACTCGCAAGCTCACTGACCAAGATGGCGGCGCCCGCCAACAATCGAAAGCAGTTCCCATTTCGCGCAGCCTCTGCAGACGCTCCACTCGCCATGCGCTTTAGCCGTGTATTACTACGCGTGACGTCATCCGTTAACGACGTCGCGCGCATGTCGGTTAAATTCACTGACTATCCAATAAAATTACCTACTATCAGCTACTACTTATCAACGAAAACATCGCTGTATCTTCATCTTCTTTTCTTCCCAATTACGATATATAATGTGTGTCTAACACATATTTCGCGTATACGTCATAAAATTAATGACGCGATCACTTGTTCGAACACTGAAGTGTACGTAGATGCAAAAACGCGGAGCGATAGAATAAATCTTTGATGGATGCATTTGTTGTTATTCTTAGTAAATATTCTCTATATAAATAGTCTCAATTTGTAAATAACTTTAATACCGAAGGATTTTTATGTTTGACGGACTTATACATATATGTATATATAATGAAAAGATAAGAACTACGGTAACTTATTGGTGTACGTAAAATCAAAAGAAAGGTTCCAGTGTGTTCCATGGCACCGCGCGAAATATCAAAATAAGGTTTTCTGTAACATAAGGTAAATGGATCATTCACTGGGTTGTTGATGATATATTCAATGATAGATGTTACCCGTTCAAGATGATTTTTAATTTGATACAATAAATCAATACAATTTGTTTGATGGAACAAAAAACTACGGTTATTTATCGTATAAATAATTGCACCATTTGTGCGATCAACGGGTGTTACAATAGGAGATACGCCAAAAAGGCAATCACATGAACGCTACAAAGATCGATTTTGTAGCGAAGCATTTTCTTTTTTAATATAATATGTATCGTTCCACACGAATAGCTAATGTACAAGCACTATTATAATCCAAACATCTGGTCTATCCATCTTATTATTTTTGCTTTAAATTATTTATTTTATAGTTAATTTGTATTTATATGTATACAGATATATCCGATTATAATCAACTATTAAAATTATAATACAGCCAAATACTTAATTATAACAATCATTGTAAACATTGGTTGCAAGCTAAATGTTCCGTTCAATATATATTCCCGATACAAGCTTAAATACTTGTCAATGTACAAACACTATGAACGGAACAATTGTATGATGTGCTCATAAGAAGGATATACAATGGGCTTTTAATTATTATATGTACATACGGGCATACATACATACATACATACATACATACATACAAGCATGCATACATACATACATATGTACGCACGCATCATTCACGCGCTTGCACCTGTGTTTAAACGTGTGTGCGTGTCTACGTACTGTAGTTTGGAAAAAGGATTTTGAATGGGTGTTAATGCTTCGAGTATAAGCGTCCCTCTTTCTCTTTAAAAAAAAGGAATAACTTATTACAACTTATGAGCCCTTCAATGTATCATTAAATTCTTTTTACACACTTTCCACAATAATATTGATTATGTTTTGTAACATTAGCTCGACGGAGTGTATAGTTATTGGGCTAGTTAAAGAACCAGCCCGTATTTCGTGGAACATTCGAAGAATCTAGGTCTGCACAAAAAATTGCAGAAATTTTGGAAGCGTACCCCATTTATACTATTTGTTTATTTTGCCGTTTAACGATAGTACAAATGCGACTCCCGATATGAGATCTCAATGTATCGAATTCTCTCGTTGTTACGAACACTTTATCCGCAGGAACATTTCTCTTGTAGCGGTACAGATTGTCGTATCAACGTAAACGAATGCCGCTTCTTATCCAATTTTCGTACAAAGACGGGTTAAGACGTGGCAGTCGAGTGAACAGTCTGGCCGCATCATGCATGTAAATAATCAATATGTAAAAACGAGTCACCTATCAAATATCTAATACTTTAAATGATTTAATCAGGCTCTTTAGACACATCCAGCGCGATTATTTCATCTGATTTACTTTTAGTAATAACGTTACAATTTTTCTTTTAGCATTTTTTCTGAATTCTTTTTTTTTTCATTTTTATATACTCAGCATCGCGTCAAGCATCGAAAATACATTTTATAATCTATATAAGTACTTTCCACGATGATTAGTTGTAATAATCAATGTATCAGAAAGTTATGGTAATTTCCCGAAGTTGCTGCTACATTCGGTCTTGATTGGAAATTAGTATTCATATTTAAAAGAGGAAATTTAATCATCTAAATCCGTTTAAAACGAATTACAAATACTGCAACAGTATTGATTGTTCAACTTAAACTTCCAGTTCTTTGCGATCTTTAACATTTGTTTCTAATATCTTAATGTTCTCGTAATAAAAGTCATCGATCTTATTGCTATACTTCAGTTATAAACTGAGTTAACAAAATTCTTGCGAATTGAATTTGCTTATTGATAGTATCTGGATTTTTCATGAACGTATTATCATACACATCTAGCTTATTTAACAGAATCTAAAACGAATACGGAAAATTTTTAAGTTCATAAAAAACTGTATGCAAAGCGTTAATTGGGCCATGTGGACTGTATACGATGATACTCTCGTTTGTTTAAAAAAGTGGGTACATGAAAGGGACCATGATGCAAACAGAAGGATATGTAAGACAATGGGGATAAATGGTATACTACAAAAACGCTCATTATATGTGTCAGAATGCAAATTTCGACCAGTTCATTGGAAGATGTAGTGACTAATGACTAAACCATGTTCCCTAACAACTCGACTTTATCACGTCAGCATTTTTGCTTTTAGTTTCAAACGCCATGTTCTTCGCGAAAATGATATCTAAAATGACTACCTTTACTTTAAACAAATCCAAACATTTCTGCATTGTATATTGGCGGTCACGATATTAATTGATATAATCATATAGTGAACTAAAATATGTTCGGACATCGTGACCAATCACCTTTACTCTTACATTCCCAATATTCACCACCGTATATGTAGCACAAACTGTCCGTGTATGGATCCTGCTCTTTTTTAAACCATAACGGCTCGTAAGCTTCATACGGTAAACCTGACATAAATGAAAATTATTTAGTTAACTTTCTTCAATAATTGAGAAACTGTTCTCCAATTAATCATGAATATATAAAAGTACCTTGAGTAGCCGCTTTCTCAGCCTCGTGTTCCCGAGCACGTCGGACAGCTCTCTGTTTTTCTTCTAATCGGAGTTTTTCTGCATTTGCTTCATCCCACTGTCCATTTTCCATTAGTCGTTGATCAGGTCTAAATCTAGAATCTGTAGGAGCAACCCCATCCTCAGGCTCATTAAGTTGACACGCTAGTTCCGTAAAATTGTAATACTTTTCACTATCTGAACTACAATAACAAAAGCATTATAACG
>NW_017175971.1:288840-294765 GCF_001652005.2 Ceratina calcarata | reverse complement strand
GTAATAATCAATGTATCAGAAAGTTATGGTAATTTCCCGAAGTTGCTGCTACATTCGGTCTTGATTGGAAATTAGTATTCATATTTAAAAGAGGAAATTTAATCATCTAAATCCGTTTAAAACGAATTACAAATACTGCAACAGTATTGATTGTTCAACTTAAACTTCCAGTTCTTTGCGATCTTTAACATTTGTTTCTAATATCTTAATGTTCTCGTAATAAAAGTCATCGATCTTATTGCTATACTTCAGTTATAAACTGAGTTAACAAAATTCTTGCGAATTGAATTTGCTTATTGATAGTATCTGGATTTTTCATGAACGTATTATCATACACATCTAGCTTATTTAACAGAATCTAAAACGAATACGGAAAATTTTTAAGTTCATAAAAAACTGTATGCAAAGCGTTAATTGGGCCATGTGGACTGTATACGATGATACTCTCGTTTGTTTAAAAAAGTGGGTACATGAAAGGGACCATGATGCAAACAGAAGGATATGTAAGACAATGGGGATAAATGGTATACTACAAAAACGCTCATTATATGTGTCAGAATGCAAATTTCGACCAGTTCATTGGAAGATGTAGTGACTAATGACTAAACCATGTTCCCTAACAACTCGACTTTATCACGTCAGCATTTTTGCTTTTAGTTTCAAACGCCATGTTCTTCGCGAAAATGATATCTAAAATGACTACCTTTACTTTAAACAAATCCAAACATTTCTGCATTGTATATTGGCGGTCACGATATTAATTGATATAATCATATAGTGAACTAAAATATGTTCGGACATCGTGACCAATCACCTTTACTCTTACATTCCCAATATTCACCACCGTATATGTAGCACAAACTGTCCGTGTATGGATCCTGCTCTTTTTTAAACCATAACGGCTCGTAAGCTTCATACGGTAAACCTGACATAAATGAAAATTATTTAGTTAACTTTCTTCAATAATTGAGAAACTGTTCTCCAATTAATCATGAATATATAAAAGTACCTTGAGTAGCCGCTTTCTCAGCCTCGTGTTCCCGAGCACGTCGGACAGCTCTCTGTTTTTCTTCTAATCGGAGTTTTTCTGCATTTGCTTCATCCCACTGTCCATTTTCCATTAGTCGTTGATCAGGTCTAAATCTAGAATCTGTAGGAGCAACCCCATCCTCAGGCTCATTAAGTTGACACGCTAGTTCCGTAAAATTGTAATACTTTTCACTATCTGAACTACAATAACAAAAGCATTATAACGTGAGAAAAGATATAATTTTTAATAATATATTTTCTAAAATGTACTTTTTTAACTAATAAATGCTTACACTGACGTACGACGCTTCCAAGCGAGTATGTAAGGCCCTGTTTTATATACTGGATTATCTGGCGTACCAGACGTACTAATTACAGGAGCAATCTCTATCTTTGAATCCCATGTACCTTGCACTACCCACTTAACTTCATTATTTGCATTCATGACGACACCTTTTACTTTACGCTGACTGTCCCTTGAAAAGTACGAATAGGGCGTATACTTCAAATGGCACTTGATACCTTGTTTGTGATTCACAATATCCGTGTCACCACTTTGATCCACCCATAATTTTCCTACTATTATATTGTGTACAGTGGTCGTGACTTTTCGCCACGTATAGTGATGTTCACCACCGTCTATTTCAAGGTGAGCAGTTCCTAATGGTATTACCTACGACGAATCGTAACAAGATTAAATGTTTACGCACGTTTATTTACAACATTACACAACGTAAGTGCATTTTAAAACGTACTTGAAGGTATTTGCCGCGAAATTTTGATGCCATGGTAAATTCCTGCCAACAACGCCATTTTCGACCCTCGCAATGTTGTGCTAACATTGGAGGATGATGAGACACTTGTTCTGAAATCGCGCGCCATCCTAGATCATCAACACGATCACATTCGTACGTTTCACCTAACAAAGGATTGAAAGGCTTGCCAGTTCTGGAAGCAGTTGTGGAATAGCTAGATATAGTAAATGCGGCTACGTAAGCCATCTGTTCATAGAAATCTTTACATTCTGCCGCCCTGTAAATCGTAACAAGTATGTTATTTATTTATATTCATCATTTAATAACCAAATAAGAATCAGATGTACCTATCCAGAATATCTGCATATTCATAATCTTCTGTAAGCCGTTGAAGCATACTGAGTGGCTCAGAAAAATTGACAGGCATTGGAATTTTTGATAAATCTTTGCCAATACAGTTTTTCATTATACTCCATAAGTTTAACTGATAATTTGGTTTCTCAGGTACCCTAGTTCTTCGTTTTCGTTTAGAACCAACTACCCTGGTGCCACTGCTGCCATTGTTGGATTCCCAATTTGTCTGATAATTGAATGAAACAATAAATGAAAGGGAAAGGTACCATAATTGATTGATCAGAGAAAGATCACTCACATTATCCAGATTGTCTGAGTTTGTAACAGTGGTTGGTGTTGCTACTGTAGAGTCGGTCACAATGCGAAAGGAATTTGCTGTAGCTGTGTCTGATAAAGGCAAAGGCGTTTGATCTCCTTCTGAACTAGAACCGTCATCACTACCTTGCGAGTCAGTTCTGTCTCTTGAATTGTTTGTTGAAACACCGGGTATACTTAAAGTAAAAATATCAGATTCTTGTGCATCATAAAATTCTGCATTATCTTCCTCGTCTTCCGATGGGGAAGTGGTGACTGTCGTATCTACAAAAATTAATCAAAATTTTGCTTAGCCTCATCAAACACTTAATTAAATAAAGGACTAAATATATACCGCGCGAAGCTAAATGAGATTTAGGTGATCAATGAAACACAGTTATTCAATTTACAATCTTACGGCAAAGATTCAAAAATTCAAAGTGTAGAACCTTCACGTGTCATCGGCCACTTTGTTCGTTAAGATTGGCGATAAAATGCGGACGCGTCTATACTAAATACAGCGAAAGCTATCATCAGCAGGTTACGCAATGGAACGTGTATTTCGCGCCAATCGAAGATGTAGATAGACGACAAAGTATAGAAGAACTTTTAATTGACACCTATGTAACCGCACATGCCACTGCACAAATCTTTTTTCACTTCAACTCCTCCGTTTTGTATTAATCCGGCCGACCCTTCCCCTTATTATTTGTACCATCTCCCCTTTCTAACCGATTGAATCATGGTATAACAACTGTACTGCTGCCATTCAGTTGAACCGTCCACTGTCTACCCCCAAAAATCACGGTCCACACCTGCAGTACTGATTAAAGTAACAAATAATCAATCACTAAATGTACTCGTACAAAGTGATATTATCTCTGTCTTTAATCACACAATATACCGTGCATTAGGTTATGCTACGTGGAGATCGGCTAGCCGCTCTCATTTGCCCGTCCCTTACTACATAAACTCGGTTGAAGCTGCGGACCGTTATGAACCCTTCCCCTTTACCCCGCTTTTATTTATCGGTTTAACATCTCTTCACTGATCCTCTTAAGAAAACTACGAAAAGCGAGATAAGTTTCGTCACTCGACCCGAGATTTTACACATCAAATTTAACTGTGGAATCGCGGAAAAGAACTGTCAAATGGAAGACCCGTCCGGAAGGAGTAAATTTACAAGGCCATCTGAGTCTGATTAAGCACCAAACTTGGGAGAAATGAAAGCACACCCGTGCGCGTGTATATATGCATGTTACATGTCTATATCTATATATATATATTATGTGTGCGTGTCACCTACATACATACATACATATATATATATACTCTATACATTCCTATGGAATACCTACATAATGATACGTTTTGCATGCATACACCTGAAGCTACGCAAGTCATGACGGCATTCGAGTCAGCTGACGAGCTCCGCGAGCACCATCTGATTGAAAAGCGGCAAAGTACGCAAAAGCGTAAGTGTTTAAATCCACATTCCGTGTAACAAGCGTATTGTTAAACAAGCAGTAAAAGTGAGCAGATATATAGCTGTGCATTATCGTCTGATGAATACAGCATCCCTCGCACAACAAATACTGTCACCTAAACAACTAACATATGCACGACGTATGATATGTGTGTATTTAACATACATTTCTATTAGTATCTCAGTCAGCCTTACAAAGTTAAAAAAGCCCACACAGAGCACAATCAGGACATTGTGTGCTGCGGACAATGTACAGAGGTGAAAGCATAAACGCAATTTGGACAATAAACAAATAGTCAGTTCATAAAGTTCATTTTCCTTAGCTGTACGCAACGGCGCGGCTCGCAGTGTAGAAACACCAAATACAGCACTACTGATCATATAAAAAAATGAATATAGATTAAATTTACGCGAAGCTCTGTGTCCTCCTCCAGTACCCGCCGAAGGTAGAGCGTGCTGCGCAGCCTCTTCCAAATGCGAGTGCTGCCTAGCCAGTTGCTCTACCATTTTTTCTATTCGTTCTTTCTGATCGCGCTCGTGCTGCAGCATTTTCTTCCACTTCGGTTCCTGTTGCTGCGCTAATTGAAGGTAGTCGGTACTAGCCTGAAATCACAATTCATCCTGTTTTCACGTGACTGATACATCTATCGATGTCAACCGACATTGATTTAGTATCAACTCAAGTTTTCTCTCTGTTGCGCATACATAAAATGCTTAATTTCTAGATTTCGCTTTCTCAGACATTAACAGAGATAATCATAATAATCAAATATCACAATATATCAAACAATAATCAAATTATAATTAAAAAGTTCAACCAGTCTTTCTAAGTATATATTTTGAGTAAAATAATTTGGCGAGAAGATATCATGATTTGCATACGAAAGGAACGGGTTAATTTCATATATTAGCATCATGATCCTTCAACTTACAGTGACCATAGCACTAGCAGCCATGCGAAAGAGCGTGGCTCGCTCGTTAACTGTCTTTACTTTTGCGGCTAATTCAGGCAATGGAGGTTCCAACGCCTCGAGCTCGTTTAAAGTTCGATGAAGGATGCCCCCTTTCTTCAATAGTAAATCATGACAGGCTTGTAACTCTTCTAGACGCTGTGTCAGGTCTTTTACGGTAACTTGTTCCGGTTTCTGATTGTCATTATCTTGCCGTATTCCGTATTCCTCTTCCTCTTCTACTGAAACAAATGTCACGTAACGTAACCGTCTTAACATTTTCCCTTCAAGTTATCAACCTACGTACGATTAAATGTAACAAAGCATATATTCTTTATCTTTCTTGGAACTCAGAACAAAAGATAATACAAGTCTGATTTAGTATAGCTTAAATTTTTATGATGATACAAGAATACGTTTAATTAAATTACTGACTCAATTTATTCAGTCTCATTGTGATTTATAGATTGGACATAACATGCATGTGACCAATATTCGACCACGAACATTGGTCAGACCATTGCAGCAATAAACATCAATAGTAAAGTAAAACGTGGCAAATATATATAGGCCAAACCGTTTATAGTAGATTGTGTTCTCTTTCTCATTATTTCGCTTATCACTTAGACTTGCAGCTGCATTATCTTTTATCGATACAATTCGCTTACGTATACAGAAAACACAATGTACGAAAAAATGTGATGATTATTTGGAGAGACAAATATACGAGAAAAGAATTTAGAAAATTACAAATATCCAATTTTTTAATTTTGCGTTGAATGTGTTTTAGAGACCAACAATTCAATCCGAGTTTCACTAACTGCGCTAATTTTGTCTGACATACGATTGAGATCTACCGTTATTATTTAAGGATGTATTGGCTATACAGTCAATCCCAAAAGTTGATGCACTTTAGAAACGCATTTTTTAAAAAGAAATCAGACGTCGGAAGAACATTGCTAATAATAAAAAACAAAAAAAAATTTTCGATTTTTCCGAGATTTTTCCAAGGGGTACCCCTTCAATTTCTTCCAAATTTTCGTTTTTGGCCAATAAC
>NW_017175971.1:263895-281622 GCF_001652005.2 Ceratina calcarata | reverse complement strand
AGCCAATACATCCTTAATTGTCGCTTAAATTATCATTCATTCAGTGGTGCGTGAAAAAATGTACCGTCTCTAAATAGTATATGTGATAAGAGTTGCTATAGTATGGACAATTACCTTTAATGGTATCTTATACTACTTGTAAACAGTTAAGAGGTCCATTAGTTCAAGAAAGCAATTGATTCTTACTTTGAAGTATACATATAGACATACGGTTTCTACTCTTTTTCTTTATAGTTAACCAGCTGATATAATTAATTCTTTCTCTTCAACAATTAAAGACATAAAATAGATGATTATTACTTGATAAATACAGACCAGATTCCATGGCTTGGATGGCCTTGGCCTTCGCCAATTCAAGGGCCGTGACCCACTGCTGACGCTCTACCTCCGTCGCCGCCTTGATATGGAAGGTTTGCGTGCCACCGTTGCTCACAACGAAAGTGCAAGCGTCTACGGTGTGTATTAAGGCCCCGTGTAAAGATATTGTGCCGCGGCATGTATGCGACATCTCCGAGGGGTTTCTAAACAAAGAAGAGAAATAGCCGACAGTTCCGCGAGCAAATTCTTTGCCCAATGGAAAGTCGAATGACACAGAAAAAGACAGACGTGAGTTTGCAAATTAGTCGCTTGCTGTATCCGAGGTTTATCCAAGCCGCCTGAGAACTTGATTGAGTATCTGAACATCTTGTAATTAGCCTGATTTAAAACGAAGAGACAACTCCGATACAAAAAACATGTTCCAAAGATCAAGTATACGAATCTGACAGAACAAGCAATGTCTCTACGAAGAAAAACTGTACTTCTACTGTTATACGTAGAGACTTGAAACTGACTGGTAGATAAGGTCTGGCAGAAACTACACTGTAACATTGTAACATGTATGCCACATGTATGTAGGGAACTGAATGAACGGACACACGACAGTCTGCGTTAATCTGTGACACCCTGGTGTAAATGCAATGAGAGCGCAGCAAACGAAGTTCGTGTGAAAATTAGCAGGTTCGGTTACTCGTTTTCAAGCAGTCCCATTACCATCTCTTTGATTGCACGCCACTATACTTCCCTACACGCAACTCAATCAAAGAGAGAAACCCAAACTAGTATATCATGATGAATGAAAATAAAAGAGAACAAAAGAATAAGTATGTACAATGTTCAAAATTTTTAAGCCGATGATTGAAAGAAGAGGAACGGATGTCTAGCTCGCGGATTCAGTTGTGTATATACTTTAGGTTTAGTGGAATTAGATCTAACACGCAAAGGATTGAGACTTCATATACGAATAACCATAGCCATGTTAACGCGTTCAGAAATTATTATTGCATATTGTTCGCATAGAGCACAGGTATCGTGACGCGAAGTTTTCATTTATAAAAATTACTTGGAACTATTCGAGACAAATTCTTAGTATATTTTCTAGTACGAAATATAAGTATGTATATAATACATCTGAAACGAGTGTTTAATTCCTGTGTGACATGTATATAAAAAATATATATAACAGTTGAATTTTATATCAACTGTAAATATCCATTGGGGGTATTGGAGAACAGGGGGATGGATGGAGTGTAAGACGTTTAAACACAATTGCAGATACAAATAAGACACGAAAAAACGGAACTAATTAGAACTGAACAGAAAGCGTGAATCTTATTTTTGTTCTGCTGCACATTATTTTAAACGTAACGACTAACGAGTAAATGAGTGAATGAAACGATTCTGGTAAACGTAAGACTTCCATATAAAGTAAAACAGAATTACTGTGCGACATATCCTAGAAGGTCTAAAGTAGTTGTAATAATAATTTTTAACAAGAGGAAATAAATCCATTATAACGAATATACGATAACGCCCCTCCCCAAATATTGAACAATTAACATCGTTGGTACTCGCTGATACCAGCTGATCTACATGTATATGTTCCAGAATTATTTCTTGGAACGTTCCCAACTATCCAACGAAAGCTTTAGACTTTAGACGCTCCATGAAGACCTTCAGGATATTTCCTGAACGTAATTTTAACTACGTATTGTATTAACAAACTGAAGCAGTGTATATTTTATATCGCAATAAATACATATGTACGCACACAGAACACAAAAATATATAACTTTACTGTATCTTTTTTTTTTAAATATAACTATAACTGAAAATTAATCTTAAAAGAAAATATTAACAAAGGGGTGAAAAGAATTTTTTTTATACCGTAAGTTAAATCACTGGCGAATGTAAGAAGTGAATATAGGAAGCAAAGTATGTAAAATTATTAGGAAGACTAATAATATTGTATTAATAATACGTAGATTTATATATATATGTATAAAGTATATATATACATAATATGGTAAGGACTGTATAATGAAATGAGAATGAAACTCCATTGTCTTTATCTGTTTTAACAGTTCAATTTAAAGAAGAGTCAGGATATTTCGGCTTTTTCGATAATTTTACTTACTCGGAGGCTCTGCCAGCCTTCCGCTTGCGTCGTGTTGATATCTTTGGCCCCCCTGTTGGTTCAGCCCTAAACAGTCCATAAAACAAATAGGCCCCGTTCACATTGTGTAATATTGTATCAAAGCGGTATTTTTTTTTTACTGTCTCAAGAAAGTATCCCTCTGTCACCGTTTTATCTTACGCGGATTCCTACGAATCGTTCGCCATTCGATACATATAGTATATCATTATACATTTCCTTTCTTTTTTCCTATTGCTCCTTTCCTACTTATTTGCCAATTTACTTTATATACAATATCACGTTCGTGCGTTGTGTGTGCACACTTCGTGTGGTGTATCGACATGTAAATAATTAGGATTCGTGAAAAAATAAAGTTGCAGGACATAGTCTGCTTTTGCTATTTAGAAAGGCGTTGCAAACTCAAGTCATACAACTGTGCCAAGCGGAAAATTAAAAGAAGACTTAGGCGTTGCATTTTTTCAGGGAACGCGAACGTTCTAAATATAAAGAACAATGTACATTTTAGGTATACGCACGTTTACACTCGTACCTGTATCCACGATTAGTAAATATGAGAGCGAATTTCAATCTTAAAATTGTGAAAAATTGTTCAAATCATTACTGTATGCAACCAATAATGAGGAAACAAAACATCGTTGCCTTATAACATTCCCGAGAAAACTAGTGTGTGTGAAAAGTAAACGGAATCAACGAACGTAAAACTTCGCTATATTGGGAGAAAAGAAGAATAGAAGTCAAATATGCAATAAATTTTCTCTGATGCGTGTGATAAATGTAGAAGCAAGTATATATACACAAAATACGCAGTCCCTGTGATCTTCAAATATTTCCTTTGTATAAAAATTTCAATACGTTCTGCGGCATGTACATGCTCAGGATGTTACTCAAACTAAAATATGTAAGTATGGAACATGTAGAAAATGAGTTTTGAATAGTACTGTGATTACAATTGGTTACATATATACTTGGATAAACCGTAAAGATGATGTTCATAACTGAGCCTGCACTGATTGCCTATATACATGCAACTTTAAAATGTTAAATGTTTAGTACTGTACTTTGTTTATTGTGCTTATAATACAAAATGTTTATAGCACCGACAGAATCACAAGCATGATTCAATACTATATTAAATACATAATCCAAAGCTGTTCCTCGTATTTCCTTTATATAACACATCATTATTGTACAACTAACATTTAGGTAACTAAAAGTAATGTTTACAGTTGTAATATATATTATCTGAGGTAAAATCTGATATATTAAATCATGTTGTTAGGAATCAACATTATATTTATACAGTGCATATTAGTACAATAACGCGTTGAAGTAATTTATCTTCTTTTTTATTGAACCATATGTAAGAAGTTATGAATTGGGTTTGACGTGACTATGTATATCCATTTAACAGATGGAAAAGGAAAGTTATATATACACCTAACTATAATTATTTCTAAACTTGTACTTTAGGACACTAAAACTGACGTGTCATTTCTTGCAGGAAAATAGGGACGTATTTTAAGCGTAACGATGTGTGAGACAATTGAAAACACGAAACAGCTTCGTATTACATTTGAAAGGATTTTCCTTTACAATAAATTGTTGAAAGACAGCAAGAGTACGGGATAAGAGACCGGTAAATAAGTCCGCATCACGAATACTAATCGTATCAGTTTCTAGCGTGACTTTATGCACGATTAAAAAAAGTAAAGTAACTAAAATGAAAATACTGACACGTAGGACACTACCTGTAATACGACAGTAGGCCATTTGACAGGACGAACCATCTTCGTTGATAACCTTTTAAATAATTAGTCCATTTAAACAGCCAGCCATTCTTCTCCTGCGTACCATGCAATTGGTTACATATATACTTGGATAAACCGTAAAGATGATGTTCATAACTGAGCCTGCACTGATTGCCTATATACATGCAACTTTAAAATGTTAAATGTTTAGTACTGTACTTTGTTTATTGTGCTTATAATACAAAATGTTTATAGCACCGACAGAATCACAAGCATGATTCAATACTATATTAAATACATAATCCAAAGCTGTTCCTCGTATTTCCTTTATATAACACATCATTATTGTACAACTAACATTTAGGTAACTAAAAGTAATGTTTACAGTTGTAATATATATTATCTGAGGTAAAATCTGATATATTAAATCATGTTGTTAGGAATCAACATTATATTTATACAGTGCATATTAGTACAATAACGCGTTGAAGTAATTTATCTTCTTTTTTATTGAACCATATGTAAGAAGTTATGAATTGGGTTTGACGTGACTATGTATATCCATTTAACAGATGGAAAAGGAAAGTTATATATACACCTAACTATAATTATTTCTAAACTTGTACTTTAGGACACTAAAACTGACGTGTCATTTCTTGCAGGAAAATAGGGACGTATTTTAAGCGTAACGATGTGTGAGACAATTGAAAACACGAAACAGCTTCGTATTACATTTGAAAGGATTTTCCTTTACAATAAATTGTTGAAAGACAGCAAGAGTACGGGATAAGAGACCGGTAAATAAGTCCGCATCACGAATACTAATCGTATCAGTTTCTAGCGTGACTTTATGCACGATTAAAAAAAGTAAAGTAACTAAAATGAAAATACTGACACGTAGGACACTACCTGTAATACGACAGTAGGCCATTTGACAGGACGAACCATCTTCGTTGATAACCTTTTAAATAATTAGTCCATTTAAACAGCCAGCCATTCTTCTCCTGCGTACCATGCTGAGCCTTCAAGTCGCCCATTTTAATGCGGGTTGCGTGTTCACACGCGTTTCTCCTGAAATTATAATGTATTCCAATATCTGTGTACACATCACCCGAGTCGCACGGCCACCATTTTGATTATTCCGTCTAGTCTAGTCCCTAGTCCACAGACTGTGCGCTCTGCGCTCTGAGATCGAATTTTACTTATACACACTAGTTTTGTTAGTTCGTAATTTCGTAGTACACCAGCAGCGATACGAACAGACTCGAAGGACCGCGCATTCAAGACCACGATGTGACAATATTATTCGAAAATAATATGGATCCAAGTTTTGCACAGCGTGCCACGTTCGTCGGTGACGGTCACCTAACCTTTATTCCCGAGTCACCTTTATAGTACTTTTGTATTTGTGTATATACGAACACATGCAAATTTGATTATGGGTAATCTGTGATTTTGCAGATTTCTTAACGTTTTCTCTTTCTAATAGTTCTCTTCTCACTATCTCTCCCTCTCTCTCTTTCTCTCTCTTAATCACTGACTCATTTTATCACTGCCTATTCTTACAATGAAAGAAGTGATATGACAAAGAATAACCAGTGTCTTTAATGATAATACTTTTATATGATAACTTAAAGTACAAATGATTTCAATGAAGTCTTTTTGTATAATGCAGCACATATTATGCTACATGTATGTATTTGTACTGTTTAGATTATCCAATTGTGATTTAAATCGATAAAAACTTACTAGCGTCTGTAAAAGTAAATGATATTATATAGAGCTACTGTCATCCTTGACGTTTTCACATCGATCTTACATATGTACTACATATAGAAAAGTAAATCTACACATGACATAATTTGACGTATATGTATATGTATTATATACATCGCGAATCGCACCAGTCTCGAACGTGGAACATATACTTAATGCACGATTAATGTTATGTAGATGAATTTGTTACGCGGCAGGAATGAACGAATGTTCCTTTTTTTTACGTACTTCTTGAAACGAAAACGCCAACGAAAATACGCTCGTTCGGTCATTTAGAAAAATATATGTACAGTTTGCTCGAATAAATGTATGTAGTTACAGTTGAGAGAAATGTCATGTGGAAGCACTCGGTATACACACTTTGATTAGATGCTTGATACTGACCATTATCTTCAACGAAACTAAGCTTTTAATTTATCTGAGCAGATTGGACAACGTAAGAAGTGAGTACTTCAATACTAGCAATAAGCCTCTTTATTCTATTGTCGTAACGGTTAACTATTATACATTTTAATATATTAATAACTATATGCAGTCACACTTTACGTCAGTATCCTAATGTGAAAATGTAAAACAAAGAAATGTAAATCTTGAGATAGACTACATTACGTGTGCGTACAATTATATACTTATGCCTAGTACATACACATACAAATTTTATAAGACTTTTAGTTTCTTCGATTTCTGTTGTGTCTAGTTCATTTCTTTTGAATTATTATTTCTTATGTGAAAAATACAATTGTATACATTAATATAATAAACCATTTAATAAATGATATCCCCTCTCTTTTCCTTATGATACTGTCCACAAGTATAAGAGAGTGTATCATACAAATTGTGAACAATGCAAATTTATATATTCTGATATTACGTAAGCACAATGTATATAATAATTATTATGTAATGAAGCTCGACTTTTGTGTAATATATTCTATATATTTTTCATGTTTACCTGCAATTTGACAACATATATTAAGCTACATGTCGATTGTACTGTTTAGATTATCCAATTGTGATTTAAATCGATAAAAACTTACTAGCGTCTGTAAAAGTAAATGATATTATATAGAGCTACTGTCATCCTTGACGTTTTCACATCGATCTTACATATGTACTACATATAGAAAAGTAAATCTACACATGACATAATTTGACGTATATGTATATGTATTATATACATCGCGAATCGCACCAGTCTCGAACGTGGAACATATACTTAATGCACGATTAATGTTATGTAGATGAATTTGTTACGCGGCAGGAATGAACGAATGTTCCTTTTTTTTACGTACTTCTTGAAACGAAAACGCCAACGAAAATACGCTCGTTCGGTCATTTAGAAAAATATATGTACAGTTTGCTCGAATAAATGTATGTAGTTACAGTTGAGAGAAATGTCATGTGGAAGCACTCGGTATACACACTTTGATTAGATGCTTGATACTGACCATTATCTTCAACGAAACTAAGCTTTTAATTTATCTGAGCAGATTGGACAACGTAAGAAGTGAGTACTTCAATACTAGCAATAAGCCTCTTTATTCTATTGTCGTAACGGTTAACTATTATACATTTTAATATATTAATAACTATATGCAGTCACACTTTACGTCAGTATCCTAATGTGAAAATGTAAAACAAAGAAATGTAAATCTTGAGATAGACTACATTACGTGTGCGTACAATTATATACTTATGCCTAGTACATACACATACAAATTTTATAAGACTTTTAGTTTCTTCGATTTCTGTTGTGTCTAGTTCATTTCTTTTGAATTATTATTTCTTATGTGAAAAATACAATTGTATACATTAATATAATAAACCATTTAATAAATGATATCCCCTCTCTTTTCCTTATGATACTGTCCACAAGTATAAGAGAGTGTATCATACAAATTGTGAACAATGCAAATTTATATATTCTGATATTACGTAAGCACAATGTATATAATAATTATTATGTAATGAAGCTCGACTTTTGTGTAATATATTCTATATATTTTTCATGTTTACCTGCAATTTGACAACATATATTAAGCTACATGTCGTACGTCATTACCTTCAATCTACAACTATTAATATGTTCTTGCTTATATAGATTCTGCGATTACCTAATATGTAACGTTATTTCGTTGAAATTAAAGCATTTCGAACACCCAGTAGAAGAACTTGATGCAGGTCTGCGCCTGTCAAGCAGTAGTTGACCTGTATAGTGTATAGTTAACTGTGGTAGTTGACCGATCGCGCGCTAATACATTTTTCACTTTGTTTTCACATTCTATTGCAATTTCCTCGTTATTGCGTGAACCGTGTAGCATATACATGAGGTGATGAGAGAACCTACGAAAGACTCAGGCTTCGGACCGCCCAGGTGAGATGCCTGGATCTTGAAAATATCACATCGAGACGTAATCTGGGGTAAGGGAGTAGCAACCTCTTGGGGCCACTGCTGGTCACGTGACCCTCTGTTTACCAAAATGGTGAACGTCTATGTTTTACAAATAATTTTCAATTCCTTTTAACATTTGTCTATTCACTTACGGTATATTTACCTAACCGAAACAAAGATTACGACAATCTTACCATTAGCATCGATACGTTATAGATTAGGAATTGTGTATAACATCGTTGCACTCGTGCTCCGTTTGGTTAAACGCGATACTGTAGCGAAAGTTTGAAAGTGACCGTATGAAAGTGTCTTCTTTACATAAAGCTCTTCGTAATTTTTAATGGCGCATACAAACAGTTTCGACTTACTGCGTTGAGTGTATTTTCTCACATAAATACTGCCATGTTAATTACACAACTCTTTTGATACTCATTGACGTGTTAGAGTATTGCTATTTTTTTGCATTCCCTGTCTGGATGACTGAACTTTGTTTTCTCATGCAAATTTTTCGATGGTAATTTGCATCTTCTATTTTATTGTCCTTGATATCACATTTCTGTTCTGTTATTCAAAGGGGGTGACCGAAGTTGTACAAGGCCTAATTTCTTTGACAATGCTGAATGTGCAGCATTGCAGGTAGAATATCACGTTATGCTTTTATGTCGAATGTTTTCATGGAACCGATATTAACAAATTGCTTTTACAGATGATCTCTGATGTAGTTAGTGCAAACAGAGAGCACTTTTGGATAGGACACTTAAATGTCACAAGGTGTCCTAGCATAACATTTTATGCTTTGGCCAAGCATTTTTAAAGATGGCTATGTATCAAGTTGACTATCAGTGGTCAGTTTTACAATTAAGATTACTTAAATATTGATCGTCATGTAAACTATGTAGTTTTTAAGTGAAGTTAACACTATTCACGTGAATACGTTCAATGATTAATCCTCATTTTAGGGCTTATACCATAATGGATTCATCTAGAATATCCACTTTCCTAATATCCATTTTATTGATAGTCTATGGCAGTTTCCGATCTCTAAACATGGAACAGGAAGCTAGAGAAAGGGAAAAAGAAAAAGAATGTATTAAAAGAAAAGGAATTCTGAGTACTATTCTGAGCACAACAAATGCCGATGGTGCTAGTGGAAGAGTCCAAACATTAAATACAATGCATGCTCTCTGTCTACCTCTTGGTGCTTCCATTTCTCTACTCGTCATGTTTTTCTTTTTCGACAGCATGCAAATGCTTGTGGCAATCTGTACAGCCAGTAAGTTGCAGAATTATGTTGTCTACGGTTGTCAATCATCAACCAATTAGGGATGGTATGAAAGTAATGATATTTATTTTGCAGTTGTAGCTACAGTTGCATTGGCATTTCTTCTGTTGCCCATGTGTCAATATATCATTAGACCATGTTCAGATGGTAATAAAATATCGTTTGGCGTCTGTGGAAGGTTTACTGGTGCAGAATTACTTTCATTTTCATTAAGTGTGAGTATAGTATGCATCTGGGTATTGACTGGGCATTGGTTACTCATGGACGCGATGGGTATGGGACTTTGTGTTGCATTCATTGCATTCATTCGGTTACCTAGTCTGAAGGTATCCACTATACTGTTAACTGGATTACTTATTTATGACGTCTTCTGGGTTTTTTTTTCATCCTACATATTCAGCACAAACGTAATGGTTAAGGTAAAGTCTGACAGAAATATTACGATCTTTAGTTTAAATCTAGATAGATAAGATAGTTTAGATTATTCTGATCAAATATTTTTCTGTATCATTAACAGGTAGCAACGCGATCAGCAGATAACCCAGTAAATCTAATGGCTAGAAAATTGCACTTAAGCGGTGTAGCAAGAGAAGCGCCGAAGCTTCCTTTGCCTGGAAAATTAGTGTTTCCGTCAATGCACCAAGCAGGGCATTTCTCGATGCTAGGCCTCGGAGATATCGTTATGCCTGGCTTGTTGCTTTGCTTCGTCTTACGGTACGACGCGTACAAAAAGACTCAATTGTTGCCCGGTGGTTGTGAAACAGGAGTTCCACCCCCGCGTCATTTCAACCGTATTAGTTATTTCCATTGTTCCCTCATCGGTTATTTTCTTGGTTTACTAACCGCTACTGTAAGCTCTGAAGTGTTCAAAGCTGCGCAACCTGCCTTATTGTACCTTGTGCCCTTCACTTTATTGCCGTTACTGACGATGGCATATTTGAAGGTATTGCTTAATATTTTTGACGTACATTTTTTATGTTTAAATGTTTGAACTGTAATGAATGTAATGTTTACAGGGCGATCTACGTCGAATGTGGAGCGAACCATTCATATCTCAACAACCATCTAAACATATGGAAGTTTGACAACAAGGTTGAGTATGTTACACCTTATGGGAGGAGCTACTTTGTAGAATCATCCCATTGTCACTTATCATAACGTCCTTATTTTTATGAATGTCATTTAATGTAAGTAACTTTTTTTTCTACACATGAATTTTTTAAGGCTACAATGCAAAGTACGATTTCACACACGATGAACAACGCAAACGATTTGCAATGTATCATATTGATTTTAATACAATGTTGAAAATACAACACGAGTAATAAGGACATCTATTAAATTGAGAAACAAAGTGATTATTAAATTCCTAGTTTGAAAACATATTTAAAAGATTGATTGCTATATTTACATCGTTGGTATTCATTTTGTGTCTTGAATTCGATGTTGAGATTGAAATTGCATGGATTAGATAAATAGGTACAAAATACTGGTTACTCTTTTACGATTTAATAAACATGTAAGATCGTGTCCTCAGATTCTCTTATAAAAGTAAATATGTGTTTCTTTTTTACTTCTACAGCAAGTTTACTATATCTTTGCTGGTTCAACTCATTTTTTTTAATTTTTTTTATACTGTACTAATAACTAGCATACATACAGCTATGATATAAATGTATGTGATGTTGTATACAGAGAGGTTTACTTTTATTTATTATTTGATCGATTCTCGATATCAGACTAATTATATGTGTAACATGTAGTTATGGATAGAATAACTCAATAATCATTCGAAGTTTTCATGGAAATCTAGTGAACATATGTGTGTAGGTTGTGACTTTCTTTTATTTTGAGCTAGCAATTGAACAAATCATTCTCTGTGCAAAACGTGTACATAAATTTTTTATTTTTATGTATTTAAAGATAAACAAAAATTTACAGTTGCTATTAGGATAAACAGCAAGCATTTCAACTTGTCAAATTCGTCTTGCTAACTTTGTGTAGCATGGCTATAGATTGGACAGTTTTTAGGAATGTTATTCAAATTTATCGTTAAAAAAGGAAATTACGTATTCGCGCCCTGATTTTAAATGAATATCTCGTGATAAGAAGACGAGAAAGATATATGATCGTAATATAGAGTGTCCCGACGAAACACTTGCTATGGATAGACACCAGAAAGACTTTATATGTTTATTTATATGTTTAAAAACAAGACTGAAAATAATATTATATGAAAGCCAACGTGTTGAGATGTCTCTCTAAAACATACAATCAATTCTTTTTTCCTTCAATTTCTCTTATATCAATTTATAATACTGTAGATTCATGATATGATATAATACGACATATGATACAATATTATGCAATGTAACACAAATATAATAATAATTGCTTTCATAATATTCATATTATTTGCCGTAGATTACCAGAAATTTAGAGACAGAAACGTGTTGTTTATTTTGTTCATTTTTATAATACTTTATTTAAGATATTCTTAAGAGCGAACGAAAATGATTTATATGGATATCTGAATTTTTGGTCTGTATATATATTATGCGTAAGGATATCCTTAAGGAGAGCGATACATTTTCGTAACGAAAATTTGTTTTGCATCTAGAACCATATATAATATTAGGAAGAGTAAATTATTGGATACAGAAATATATGTAATATTGGTTTAAAGTAATCATAACTTGTACACTTGTATATTGAATTAGAAGGTAAAGTCTAATCCATAGTGTGGATGGAGGAAAAAAGAGGTGAATATTATATTTGTAATCGTGTTCGTATGAAAAATGTTGATATTTCGTTTTTCTTTTAAGTATCTTGTCCTTATTTTTATTAATATTGATGAATTAATATAAAGATATACAAAAATGAATAGCAGTAATCTTTCTGAAGAATAAAAAAAGTATGTCTGTCTTCTGCTTTATGTTAACGCGAGTCAAATGTACCAAGTGATCTGTTCAATACTTTCCTCATACAAATACTCCCTTTTGATATGATCTAATTAGTTTTTGTATAAAATTTTAATTCTTCCTATACTGTACTCACTTATCTGTCCATTGCACAAGCAATTTATACTTATTGATAACACGTCTGAAAGAAATGAGGTATGGACAAGATGTTTTTATGCAGAAAAAAATCTCTTTAAAACATAAGGACAACTAGCAAAATTTATTTAAAATTGATCAGACGTAAAAACAGAAAATAAGACTTGAGACCACCTTCGAACGGTGCGAATTTACTTATGATTTAATTACAGTTCCGAAAAAGTTCAAGCTCATTTTATGTTACTTTTTCTATTCTTTCTTCAGCCGTACTTCTTCTTCAACGTACAATAAAATACAGGGTTAATCTTTTTATTAAATATCTTCCAATTTTTTTCGATGTACATATTCTCAGTTCTATGCAGTAATTTTTTTATTAGAAACTTCATTCTTATTAATATTTTATATTTGCATTTGGTTTAATTCATTGCATTGAATTTGGTTCGAACAAATATAGTATATATAATATAAATTAAGATAAACTGTTTAGTTAGATCTATATACGATTAGAAATACTGTGCAATAACAAAATGTGTTTCAATTCCTTTGTCGCGGGCAAATATTTCAGATACTTTTCATAACGAAAGAAATGTATTTTTTATTCTCTTCCATTGATTATACACTTCTTTCTTAAAATCGTATATCAGATTTTTGTACAAATAGAATATAAAAAAATATAACAATGTAGAAAACCTTTATTGTAAAAGATTCTAACTTAGTTTATGGCGAAAATGAAAGATGTGTAAAAGAACCATATTTTTCCCTTTTTTACATGAACGTATGTGAGTCACGCTTAGTTATTGAGAGTCTTTAAGTCTGACGGATTATTTATTTGACTAGGATATAACAAGTTTCGGAATGAGAAGCATGTATGTACATAACTCACTCAACTATCCTTCAATTTTCCCAGAAACTAAGTGACAAATTGGAGAAAATCTATATATATATATATTATATATATAAGAATACGATGTATGAAATAAAAGACAAAGATAAATGGAGAAACACATTTAAAAAAAAGGAAATCGGTAATTAAGAGTCATAAATAAAATATAACTAAATGCTAAAATTAATATAGCTATTATACTTATAAGAGCACTTTGCTTGTACTGTTGCAATCCTCGACTTGCATGCGTACAGCTATGTACATTTTTATATATAATAAACGAACGATCTATTTCCACGTGATCGTCTTGGATAAGTAAAGTTATTGAATATACTTACGTGTGTTTTTTTCATCACATTGTTTACGTGTACATTTAATTATTACAATAATTCATGTATTTTAAGTACAATTGATAATACTTTGGAATGTAAGTAATATGCAATCTTGAATAATTTTGATATTTTAGTAATCTAGGTAACAAGCGACACAACAATTAACAAACTTGTCAAATCTTTACAAAACACTGTATTGAGCAAGCGGATAAATCATACACTGCTTTGTCTTGTTACATTGTCTAGATTTCTCTTAATGGTCTCTAACTCATTCATGTCGCTCACTGAGGACTCGCATTTGTACACAACTAACGAATGATAAAAGTGAACAGCGAATGCGATGAACACTATGAGTACGGGAATCACAATAATGGTGCTGGCAGTGGCGGCAGTAAATGAGTAATCCCAGAATTTCACCCAGCACAATATAGCAACTTCCACTAGGAACAAAAACAATCCTAACACTGTGGAAAATGCCCATGCTAGCTCGATGAAACTGCGCATTCTTTCATGTGGAGATTCTGTGACCAGCCGCGATACCTGAAGCTTACTGATGGCCTCAATATTGGGCAATAAATACGTGCTTATCATTAAAGCGAAGATGTGCACTGATACTAGGACGGTTGTGCAAACAGCGAACATCACAAATAACCATTCGGGAACAGCAGTTGGGTCGTTTATCTGCAGCTCGACCATAGCCACCTGGAAACATAAAAAAAATGAATGAGATCTCGTACGAATTCTAATAACTGCCGATAAAAGCAGGTATTTCTGAGAAATCTTGCGGTTGAGTGATTTGTGCAATGCATGTTTCCTCGCGGGAATCACGATGACTGTGAAACGGAATTTACGAAATCTATTAAACAATCGATGACGTTCCCGTCAACACGAGGCTTATTGTTAAAGAAAGTCATATTTGTCTTATATAATCATAGACGAGACTGAAGATTACACGGAATTGTCGTCCACGTCTGTTTAATGATTTTCAGGAAATGTTGTGTAACGCGGATTTTCTGATTATACAAACAGAGATTTTCTTGGAAAAATTAAGTCGCCCGAGAAGAATGCAAACCGACAAGTATCTTGACTTTATCAGTCAGAACTGTTGTCCCTCTCGGAATTCATCAATGAAAATTAATAGGTGTTCGATAATTGTCCGCATCGGATACGATTAGATCATAAGAAAACACGTTGGGAACATTAACAATGGCAATTGATCATCACCATACGAATTGCCGTTTAAGAAATTTCAATAGTCGATAAAATACGATGGATTGTCATCTCTGACTCAAGAGTAATATATACCCACCATAGCAAAACCACTTAACAGTTCTGACGTCGTCGCAGTTGCTTTTAATTTAGCTCTACTCATGTGAAGTCTTCTCCAAGAGAGTCCTTCGGGACCATCTTGCGGAATTTCCGTATGATGAGTTGAAGTCGGTGTTGGTGACACCGGTGATCCCACGCACGTACAACAACACGGATATGGTACGTTATTTGCTGAGATATGATTATTTGACAGCGGAATACTCATTTGCCTCATATCTAAAGCTACGTAACGATTATTATGCCTATTCCGCGGCGATAAAACTAAGTCGCTCTGAGACTGGGATAAAGAGCCCCTAGAATTATAATAGGAATAGCTAGGCTCGTTCATTTGTGTTGGTTTCGACAAATAAGTCAGCGAATTCGGTCTAGTCCTTTGCGCACTGTAAGACAATTGAGCGAAATCGATCTGAGTCGCTTTACTTGATTTTCCCGCGATTTCCTCGCTGCTTCTGTGCATGGGAAGCACATTGCTTTTTCCGTACTTCTCATTCGGCACTTTTTCGTCTTGAATTGAAATACTGTTTCTGCTCGAAGAATCGGTGAGATTGTTATACGACATAATTACTTAATTATTCTTTCCTCTTATTTCGTAAATATCTTTTTCGAAAGATCTTTCGCAATGGGCGCGCTATCGTCTCATCGGTATATCTTCTACTACAAAACGGATTTAAAGAATCGCCGTACGGTTTTCACAGATGTCCGACATTAACATTATTTCCTTTCCAGCATATTGAGTCACTGCATACATTTACACAATCACCGTCTGCTTCGATTCTTCACCCACATTTCGTTGTTTCGTCAGTACTTCTGCTCCATCAGTCCCAACAGTTGGGTACTTGAATTCCCTGATTAGTTGAGACTTGTTATAAAGTAATCACGATATTTATCACTCCTCATCGTTATTCCGTATATTCATAACACTCAGTATAAATTACAACCATGCTATCGTTTCATAATATGTTACTTGGGGAGCCCGGAAAGCTCGTGCGGAATAGCACACGTTTCGTAAAGCGGACTAAAATAGTAGCGAGCGACCACGAATCTCTACGGTCGAACACTGACCGAATCGCACTGTTGCATCGTCGTTCAAGCACAATGACGTATTCCGTCTGAATCATAACAATAGTATTAATTACCTCGGAGCCATATCGACTAACATAATAACCGACTATACGACCTTACGTATGTACGTAGTCGCGCATCCACTTTCCGTTCTCCGTCGAGCTGAGCGTACTTGTCTTATACTTGTCTCGCCTCCTTTCGCGTGTCCTCGTTGAAAGATGCGACCGCGACCAATGACGCTGGTTTTCTTGTCTTTGGAATGGAGATAAGGCAATCGCGAAGAATGTATATCTAGCTAAGCAACGAGACGCCGCCAACGCAATGGTGTAACTAATTACCGTGCTGAAAGGAAAATCCCTCGAACGATTCTCATTTATGTATACATATTTTCTCTTATCTCTCCTTAATGAAGATGAAGGAATGTGAAAGAGTCTACGTTGTGTGTCAAGTATTTAATTAAACTGATTTCTTCTAATGATAAGAAGCGCGATTATCGTAATAATTAATCACCTACTATTACCTCTAAGAATAGGCGAAAACATATTTTCTTGATGCGATAACAATTACAGTAATTAAATTGACGTGAAATATTACTTGGCTATTGGTTTAAATCGCAAAAAATAAACATTTTACATTTGGCGGACCATATAGTCGATATTTTTCGTCATGTTACAAATGGCAGTGAACATTTTCTTCGCGTGTGTGCATGCAGATAAATGGTTTGTAATGCGCACGGGAGTGCATTCATTGAAACACAGTCAGGAATCATCATAGAAAAACCGCTTTCGGTTGTAACAATGGAGGACGAGATATCAAGCAACTTTTACAAAATCATTCACTCATTTTATTTGAAAAAACTATGTCGTTTCAATCTCCTTTATCTTGAGTGTCTTGAGGATTCAACCGAGCTTCAATCAGTGCAAATAAAACAAAGAATAATCGTTAGGTTTTAATTATACTTTCTATTTTTTATTTTCCACATCGCATACGAAAAATATCGTTCATATTCAATGCATATATTTACATGCTTGAAAGTATTCCGTGAACAAACTTTGTTATTTCTTTGTTTGTATTCAGTGCAGGCAAGGCACAGGACGGGTTTCAAGGAGTCGTATGTATATGTGTGCCATCGACGATTTGTAGGAAAAGTTTTATCTATTCGTAGTCTCCTTTGCATATGCAATTTTACGTTCAAAGTTAACGCAAGCCGACCAAACTGGTAGCATTGAAAGAAATAATTCCACTTGTTTGTATTTCTTCCACCTGAATATACATATTTTTGTATACTTTTTGAAAATTATATTATACAGAGGGACAAGAGGTTCCTGAGATTCCTGAGATTCGTGAAACATCTCATTTCTGGAAATATGAAGAAGCTGGGACTTGAGTAA
>NW_017175971.1:250548-263196 GCF_001652005.2 Ceratina calcarata | reverse complement strand
TAATAGCATGCGCGATGTGCATAATGTTTGGCTCGCATGCCCCTAAAACGAACTGATACCTAAATACGATGATGTACATATTGTTGCAGCTTTCTAGGCGTGCATCGGTATTATTACGGACTTTAAATCATGTCATTATAATCCAACTGCTTATGTAATTTCATTCAGTACCGTATAGAATTACTAAATTGTATCTATGAGACCACAAAATCATGTTATAAAAACAAAATTGTATTTCAAAGTTTAATTTAAATAAATAATATGTAATTTTGTCGATTTACGAGAATATTTCAAATACTAGCGGAAATGTGATCACCGCGTTTATCGTAGCACGTGCAAGCATGCGCGGATACGAATTCTGAGGAGGCTCTTCTATAGTTACGAGTTACGAGCAATGTTGGGCACTTCGTGGGATTTTTTTTAACTAGTCGTCTAAAAGACAGGAATAAAGGAATAATTATATATGATATAGTAGCGAGTGCCTCAAGCCATTCTGACTAATAACTTTTGATAAAAACGTTTTGACAGTTTTCCTTATCCTAGCAACAAATCTTTAATTATTGCTTCTGCCCAATAAAATATTTCATTTTTTTATTATATTTTGCCTTCAAATTATTTTAGAATCCTTGCCTATTATAAATAAATAAATATTTCATTTAATTTCACATACATATTCATTTTCTATGTTCAGTTTGTAATCATTTTCGTGTCATGTAGTGTCGTGAATGATTCTTCTGAAATATGGTTTCCGACGAACAAAGTATTGCTCCTTAATTACAGTTCTATTCCATGTTCAATTTATAATCATTTTCGTAAAATTATCCAGGGCGAGCGCGACTCTCCATTTTATCAAAAATTGTACGTTACTGATGCTGAAATGGTCGCGCATGGGCGAGAATACCCGGCTCGAATCCCAACACTGGTGTCAGATTGCCAGATCCGTACATTGAGCGAAAGCTAAGTCGCATGCGTATTCTTTCTTAGCTTGGTAGATCTCGTGATTTATGTGGTGTATACATACAGGATCTCGATGACGTTTGTACGCGTATTTTCGCGAACGTGAAGATATAATCACGCGGTTTGTTTATCGAACGCTATACTCGTCGAAAATGTTGAAATCTCTCCTGTAAGAGAAGTATAATCTGATGTGTTGAGTGACAGTGTGAAACGAAACAAACAGTTGGTTGCGTTGGTTGTGTACGATCTTTCTCGAACGCAGTGTGTTATGTATTATACGCAGAGGTTCCTGTAGATAAATATTATATATTGCNGTCATGTAGTGTCGTGAATGATTCTTCTGAAATATGGTTTCCGACGAACAAAGTATTGCTCCTTAATTACAGTTCTATTCCATGTTCAATTTATAATCATTTTCGTAAAATTATCCAGGGCGAGCGCGACTCTCCATTTTATCAAAAATTGTACGTTACTGATGCTGAAATGGTCGCGCATGGGCGAGAATACCCGGCTCGAATCCCAACACTGGTGTCAGATTGCCAGATCCGTACATTGAGCGAAAGCTAAGTCGCATGCGTATTCTTTCTTAGCTTGGTAGATCTCGTGATTTATGTGGTGTATACATACAGGATCTCGATGACGTTTGTACGCGTATTTTCGCGAACGTGAAGATATAATCACGCGGTTTGTTTATCGAACGCTATACTCGTCGAAAATGTTGAAATCTCTCCTGTAAGAGAAGTATAATCTGATGTGTTGAGTGACAGTGTGAAACGAAACAAACAGTTGGTTGCGTTGGTTGTGTACGATCTTTCTCGAACGCAGTGTGTTATGTATTATACGCAGAGGTTCCTGTAGATAAATATTATATATTGCCGCGAGTTAACAATTGCACATTTTTCATTGCTCTTTTTAATACGTATCACTTGCGATTTATACATAAACGCACATACATATTCCTTTTTTCTGATTAAATTACGAAACACGGATAGTAGAGGTTAGCGTCTCACAAATAGTCCAAGGATTCTCGCATTGTGTTACAAATTCTTCGATCGATCGATCTTGAAATTTGTTTATTGTATCGCTGTTTTTCCTGATATTCGTGCCAAAAGTGAACGTTACACAACATAAATGCTTCTGTGAAATTCTTCGGAAGCATTGCTTTGTTCACGACGCACATTCTAACAATAAGATTGAAGAAACGTACTCTTATCGTGGGGTCAAATGACAGTAAGCTACAACTACTATTTACAAATGTTTATCCATTAATTTAAGAAAGCAGTTTGTTGGTGATTATATTATTGTTATATTTGTGAAAATGAAATTCCGGGAATTTGATATCTCATATGAAGAAAAGCTCTGAAGAATCACTCATATAATATTGTTATTTTTCGAAATCGTTGAAAAATTGTGTAATTTCTTATTTAGAACATACTGTAATTCTTATACACATTCTTTGCTGTTAGTCGATTGTTACTTTAAAATATGGTAACACTATTTATACAGCATCAAATATATTTTCCTCTGGTTCAGAATACAATGGGAGGAACCAATCTTCACACACCACCTTCCATATTTCAATATATGGTGGGCCAGCAAAGCACTTCCCAACAGCCTCCTGGCCAATGGATGCAAATGCCACAAGTCCCTCCAATGTCAATACCCTGGAGTGTGCCCTCTCTTCAACAGCAGGAAGTAGTCAAATTTCAAGAGTCATTTCTCCATCAGAAGAGAAAACTCGACACTTCTGATCTGATGGATACGTAGGTATCTGAAGTTAACTAAACTACAGTAGCTTGAAGTAAATATTAATCTGACAATAATATTACAGGAGGCAAACAAAACAGTTTATAACAGAAGAGAAAATGGCTGCACATTTCAAAGATTTGCACATTAGTTCTAAATATCATGGCCAATCCTCAACATCTTCAACAACTGATGCGCAAACAACTATTCCTAAGGGATTGCTAGATCTAGAAATAGATGCAGCCAATACAGATCAGATAAAATCTGGACCTAGATTGATTTTGTCTGAAGAATTGAAGAGAATCCAACAGGAGCCTATTCTACCAAATTCCTTGTTATCCAAATTGTGAGTTGGGACATTAATGAACTTTTAATTTTTGAAGAAGAAGAATCTGCTAGAGAAGATAAAGCTTTACAGTTTTTGTGTATCAGAGAGAGGCCCTCCATGGCTTTAGTGCTTTGGGAACCACCAAGTCGACATCTGCGTATGTTGCCCACAAGGGATACACCGACTCCGATTCCTGGCGGGTCTGATGATAACAATAACAGCAATAGCAACAACAATAATAACGAAGATGTTTCCGACCTGAATCAAACATCATCGAGTAATTCTTCACTTTTCGAGCCTATGGAATTATGAAGGTAATCTGTCAGCATCTGCTTTTACGTTTTCGTATATCATTAGGGAAAGAATAACGCGATATTGTGTCGTAGCATAAGTAGAAAACGAAAAACTATCATACATTATATTTTTTATCTGACTATGCTTGCGTAACTTTACGAAGTAAATGAGTATAAAATATTTCTATGGAGTGCAAGTATTTCACATCAGTTATCCAATTATTTAGTCAAGTTTCATTCAGAATTTCTATTAAAATATTGACTAGGATAGAACGAACGAAAAATATGAAAAAGTAAAATTTGTATATTAACTCTTACAAGCTATTATCAAATAAAAGGATTTTAGTTTCTATAGCAATTCGTTTTTTAGTAACATTACTGTTAACAATTGTCAGCAGAAATAATTCAAATAGTGTTACCGGTTATTACGCTCTTGATAATATGAAAATAAAATTTGTAATGGTTCTCAATAAAATTTATAATGATTCTCATGATAGTCTTTAAGGGTTATACGTGATTTATGTGTGCCAGGGGATAGAGAAAAAAGAAAGAAAAATTACAAAAACACATACTTGCTGTGTAATAAATACGTCTATTGATTTAATATGAAATTTTCAGTATTATTGTAACTATTATGGACAAAATACTAACAATTATTGTATACTTGTTTTGTTGTTCCTTGTGTTTTGTGTGTATGCAGTATGATTTGTATTTAATACACTAATCAAATAATATAAAAAAGTATGTGAATAGGGACACTGGAATACATGGAAACGGGTGAAGTGGCAATGAAGTTTTTTATAACAAGAGAGTGTAATAAAGATTCTTTATTATCCATAATCCTGAAAGTATCTTTTGACACATTTGGTAATTGAGAGTATAATATTTTTAATAATATAAGCTGAATAATATTTTTAAGGAACATAAATAAGCGACTGTTTTGCAAACAGGAAATATTTGTATAATCAGTCGATTATTTATCTTCCTCAAAAATATTATTCAGCTTATACTATTAAAAATATTATACTCTCAATTACCAAATGTGTCAAAAGATACTTTCAAGATTATGAATAATGAAGAATATTTATTACACTATGACTCTGTTGTTATGAAAAACTTCATTGCCACTTCACCCGTTTTCATGTATTCCAGTCTCCCTATTCATATACTTTCTCACTCAATTATCGAAAGGTTCGCCATTTATGGCCTGAGCAACTTTTACGTTTTCCAAGATTGATACGTGATCTCCTTTGAGCTTGTGCACTATCATTTTTCCTTGCGTCAACTAAAAGCAGCATCATTTTATTGTATGAGACGCCGGAGGAATAAAACATCGATATTAATTTATAATCTATGTTACCTTGCTGAGACCATAATCTGCATCCGGGATCTGTACAGACTGAACTGTCGGTTTTAGTAACGTGATAGGTGTTTTAAGAGGTGCCGATGAAGAAGGATTGTACGCCTCTGTTAAACAGGAACGTTTGAATATAAATGAAATAAGTGCTTTTACGGTTTCCGTCGAGTACTTTTGAATTACATCTGGCAAATATTTGATTCCAGCATTTAACTTGTCGTTCCAAGTTTTGGACTTGTCCAACTCTGTCATAAACTATAAAAAATAAATTTGAACAAATTAAGTACTGAAGTACAAGTATCGAAAGTTCTATTATTGGAAGACATATTACCTCTGCGATAGTAGAGGAACCTGTCTTACTTATTACATAAGTCAAAAATTTATTCTGCTTTTCATCTGCTGTTGCAGCTGCGAAAAGTGTAGTGTTTATAGCTTTCGTGTAATCGGGAGAACCGTCTATTAATATAAGTTGCCCAGTTAAGGAGCGAGCTTCCAATCTTCTTACTAATTCTATAGCTATTAGTGATCCGAACGAATATCCGACAACCACAAAGCTTTTTCGACCTTTACACCTCGCTAAAACGAGCTGAAAAACAACAGAAATGAGAAAATATCTTTTTTTTTATTATAAGTTGAACGATAAAATCAAACAAATCATTTTTTATTACAAAACATACAGGCAGAAGGAGATCAGCTATGTCCTCTATACTTTCAACCTTATCGGTTATTTTTACTCTTAAACAAACAGCAGGTGATTTTAAATTCGGTGCTAGCGAAATGAATGTGTTAGCTGATCCTTCGATACCAGGTATCAGGAATATCTCGTCCTTCTGCTCATGACATACGACAGGCTGTTCTATACAATACTGATCATTTATTAACGAAGGAATGTTTGACCACCACTTCTCTTCAATGTATGGGATATTGTCTGTAAAGCTTTCTGTACTTTTTTTCGTTACTTTCGTGGCATTATCAGTTGACATTTTTGTCAATTTAGCTATAGTTAGGTTCCTGACATCCTGTAGCGTTAGAGCTATCTCAAAGTCTCTCTCCAGAGTTTGTCTTATCTCTGTGGCCATCATTGAATCCAAGCCTATTTCAGGCAAAGGTGTATTCTGGCCTACAGTTCTTAGGTTCGATATATCTAAAATAGGGGAATAATTTTACAAGTCAAAATTAATAGCTATAGATGAATCCTTATACAAGCTATAATAAAACTTTCAGAATACTTGCTCATAATATTCATCACCGTTTCAAGAATACTGGTTGCTTCTCGAGTCCTGGATTGTTTCTCTGCCACTACCATGCAAGCTACGATTGGTCTACACTGACACATAAATTTATCGAATTCTTCCAAACACGATGATATCCTTTGGGGCAATGTTCCACCAATTTCTAATTGCTGCCTATTTTCCAACATGTCAGCTGCAAGACCGACATCTCCGACTGCTCCCCACTGAATTGCCATGCCAGGAAGGCCTTCTTCTACTCTTCTTTCGCAAATTCTCTCCAACACGGCGTTTCCCATACCATAATTAGTTTGTCCAGCAGTTCCCCTTCCACACGACAGGGAAGAAAAGACTACGAAGTATCGAAGTTTTGGACAAGTTTTCCTTGAAACTTCGTCCAATTTCTTAGTGATTTTGGCCTTTGGTTTCATGCTCTCTTCAAACAATTTTGCTGTTTGGTTTTCCATTAGACAATCTTTCAAGAGAGCTGCCAAATTAAAGATACCATCGACAGGTGCCTGTTTCTCTGCGGATCGTAAAATGAATTCGCAGTCGTCCGTTTTTGATGCATCTGCGCCGGAAATAATTTGAACCTTCACGCCATAGGATTTCCATACTTCTGTCCTCAGTCTCTGATACCCAGTTTTTATTCCATTTCTGGAAACCATTACTAAGTTCTTAGCACCACGTAAAACGAGCCAGTCCGCAAGCTCAAGACCAAGTCCACCTAAACCACCAACAAGCACGTAGCTTTTGTCTCTCATAGCGTTGAAACGAGGATAAGCAAGAACTCGAGTATCTAGAGGAGTCTCTTCGCCTGCTATTTTAATTACAATCTGTAGAAGAAACAATAGAAGTAATATTCGGTGATGAACGGAAATCAGTTGATGTTAAATATTCCGTTAGGGAAAAGTGAAGAAAAAAAGTAATTACCTTTCCAATATGCTTTCCGGCTGCCATGTACCTGAATGCTTCTTCCAACTGATCCTTCTGGAAGGTTTTCCGTACTAGCGGATTGATAGCTTTAGCCCTATCTTTCAATTGTTTATTAAGAAAATTATACATTTCTTCTTGTAGAACAGGCGAAATACCGCTGATCACGCCATCCAATAAAACTCCATGAAAAGTTATTTCTTTCAAAAATATCTTCATTCCCAATTTATTATTAGAAGCCAAATCGAATTTACCAATTTCTAAGAAACGGCCGCGGTAACCCAAGCATCTAACAGATGCTTGGAGTTTGTCTTCAGCTAAAGAATTTAAAACTACATCGACACCTTTTCCGTGCGTCTGTTCCATCACCATCTGTTCAAAACTAGTATCTCGAGAGTTTCCTATATGATCATCATCTATGCTGGGGAAGGTTTCCTTAATGAACTTGCGTTTTTCGGGCGTGCCCACTGTAGTGAACACCTCGCAACCTTCTGCGAGGGCCACGTTGATCGCTGCCTGACCTACAGCACCACTTCCTGCATGGATCAGTACCTTTTCCCCTTTTTTTAATTTCCCGAAGTAGAAGAAAGCGTAGAGTACGGTGAAGTAGGCAGACGGAATTGTTGCTGCATCTTCGAGGGACCACTCATCTGGTACTGGCCACACAGTTAATTTATCAGGAGTGACTAGATTCGATATAGCCCTGAATAACAAATTAATAGATGAGTTTATTGACAGACAATTAAAAAAACAAAGCAAATTACAATTGTAAATAATTCATCTTACTTGCTATCTACAAAGCCCATTACTCGCCGACCATTGGAGTCGATGCCGCTGAATTCGAAGCCGATTAAGCAGTCTGTACTTTCTCTTTTGCTTGCTATGGCTTCTGGCATTAGTTTTCCCGTAGCTAGCATCACATCTCTAAAGTTCAAAGAAGCGTACACCACCTTCACGATATTATCGTACTTCGCATCAGGTTGTATTGGACCCTGCATCCACTGAATGGAACTCAAATCTCCTCTTACCTATAATATGATGTGTATAATCTTGGGAAGAAATATACGATTTTAGTCATAATACGTTCACACCCACTTTTAAGTTGACATATCCATGTGGAACTGGAATTGGCTTCACTTCCGGATATGGTACGTGTCTGTAAGTACCCCAAATTCTACCCGGTCTTAAAACATTATAAGCAATGTTTAGGTCCAGTTGTTCAGAGTAAAATGGATCGTTTAATGAAAACTTTGGTGCATTCTTATCTTGAATTATTACAGCCTTGACAATTTCACCATTAGGTTCTCTTCTCAAACATTTGACCATACCTAATAAACCATTCTCCATATCTCCTTCGGCAACTAGCACCAGTCTTGTTGTTTCATTAGTTTTTTTATCTTTCTCGTTCTTCATAATCATTTTCACCTTTTCAATCCAACTGAATTCATTATTGTTTACGTGCACTACCTCTGTTTTCTGAGGTGGCTTCTCTTCTTTCTTCAGAAGCAGTAAAGTCTGCTTATTGAGACTTTTCTCTAAAACGATGTTCAGCCCGCATGATTTAAGGAAGGGAAATGTATCTTTATTAATACCGCTCTCTTGAAGGAGAATAAATCCCTTATCTTCTGTTGCGTGTATTAGCTGCTCTAGAATGTCTGACCTTTTGCTGCTTATAATATCGCATGCAGCTGCCATGAAGACACTCGCGTCTTGCGGCAATTTATTTTCTTCAATTACCGTAACATTCTCGGAAAGTGATAATTCTTCACTTCGACTCGCTTTTGCACATAGAATCAAATTTGGGCGAACCATTGGTAAATTACTTAGAACTTTCATGAAAATAGGGCAAAGAGTTTCTGCAATTGGAACCTTCTCTTCTTCATGAATTATTTCAAGAATCTTTGGAGTAGTTGTTATGTGACTTTCTAACGCTAGTTGGGTGGATAATATTATCATGTCTGCTAAGGGTGTTTGCGCGTTATCACGGTTAGCGACGAACTTGTATTCTTCCAAAACTGGCTCAGCCATTGGTTTTCGTCGTTGAATACTATTAGCCTCTATTCCGCGCATTTCAATTCCTCCGGCTATTACTGCTTTGTAATCTTTGTACACAGATACTGGAATTTCTGTAATTAGAATTTTGTTATCATGTTTCGTATTTGCTTTTAGTGTCGTATTATATTTTTACTGTACTATGTTAGATTACATACCTTTACTATCTTCGGTGAGACGTTGAATTATTTTACTGTGAGCTTTCACGTCTATCGCCAATTTTTGTATGCCTGTTGGTACGTACAGAGCTCTAGTATCGAGTCCCAATATCTGTATTTGTAACATGTTATCCATAAATGCAGCCCAATTTTCGTACCAAGCAATACGTCCTCTGGTGCCCCTGATGGATGCACTTTTCAAGCTACAGAATATTTCAGTATATTCGTACCCACGAAGTTTCAGTTCCTTGTATATATCTTTGCTAGTGAGCGGTTCATCGGTCTCGACTGATTTCAAGTATTTAACATCAATCATTTCTTCTGAGGGATTCGACATTTCACGGATCGATCCCGTCACAACAGTTGTAGACTTTTCTGATATCTCGAATTTCCCGGAACCTGGGGTAATTAGTGCGCAGAGCATGTAGTGAATCTTCATGAAAAATTATACACGTTGAAGAAGAACGTACCTCTATGGATCATGATTGATAAGAAAACTGGCGAAGAAATGTTAGATGCACGTTCAAACTTCACATCTTCGAAAATCACTGATAATTCATTCATAAGCTTTCCTTGCATCATACTAAATGTTTCCCAGACCAGAACCAAGTATCCCGTGGCTGGAAGCAAGTTTCTTCCATCAATTACGTGATGAGCCATATACTTAAAATCGTTGTTTGAAATTACTATTTCAACATTCCTTTCTGCCGTTGTTATGTTCTCGCTTGAGCCAAGTTTTAATACAAATAAATCTTCAGAGTGCTCCCATCTAATACAAAGCATTTCTATTTAGTATTGCTGCAAGTTTATTTTGTACGCAATACATTATATAATGCGTACGTATGTACTCACCTAACGTAGGGCGAGATCATGGGAGTACCACGACTAACCGGAAATTCTACGTATGGATAAAGATTCGCCAATTGTGGTTGCAAACCAGCATTGTATAATTTTCCAAGGGCTTGTAAAAAGTATTCTGCATTGTCGTTGTATCCTCTCAGAGTTAGCGGTACGTTTACTACGTTAGGACCCAGCGATCTTTTCACGATCGCCTGTAGAAGTCCATGGGGCGCGATTTCTATAGCTATCGCGTCAGACGGGATCATTGCAGCAGTTTCCTCGAATAATACCGAGTTCAACAAGTTATTTGTATGATACTCAGCGGATGAGTATTTGGCAGATTCTTTAGACCACTCAGTCTGAGGTACAGAACTGCTCAACCATTTGGAGCTCCTGCGTTTTGGTTCGGGAATCACTTTTTTCAAATATGCCAACAATTTTGTTCCCGCCTCGGCAATATATCGACTATGATATGCAATGTTGCTGCACGCCACTTCTCTGGCGAAGATATTTTTCGCCTACAATAATTAGGAGTTCATAGAAATGATTGTTAAAGATAAATGAAGTACAGTGGAGGGACAAACCGTTAATTCTGCAACGAACTTCTTCATTGATTCAGCTGGTCCACTTATAGTGGAGCTCTGAGAGCTGTTGTGACAAGCAACTTCTATATCAGGTGGACACATGTCCTTTATTTCCTTGTATCCAAGACCAACTGCAGCCATAGAACCTCGAATCATTTTAGTTTCTATGGATGCTAAACCCCTAGAATATGCTGCGAGCACCATTTGTTCAGCCGTAAAACATCCATCAGCGTATGCGCAACCGAGTTCTCCGACAGAGTGCCCGATTATATTATCCGGTTCGATGCCCACGGATGTTAACAGATCAACAAGACCGATCTGAAGGAATATTTTCAGTTCTAGTAGAATACGACTAAGCATAATAGCAAATTTTACAGGCTTTATAAGTATTTTACTTGGACTGCGGCGATCCCAACGAACGAATTTAAGATATTATCGAAAGTCTTCTTATCCTTGTTAGTAAGAATATCGAAGATATCCACACCGTGCGGCTTCAACACTGCATCGCACTTTTGAATAGCTTTATAGAAAATTGGGAACTTCATCAATGCCTCGCCTATTGGATTGTGAAACGAAATTAGAATTATATAAATCTTCTCCCTGCTGGTTGTCTGCGTAAGTGACATTAAATATTTCCGTATAAGTACCCATGCCAGGCCACTGGGAGCCCATTCCAGAAAAGACAAACCAAATTGGCCTTTTCACGCCAGGATATTGTTGGATCTCTTTGATTGGTCTTCCTGATGTGGAATTAACGAGTGTATAGCCTCTGAACAAATGTCCCGATATTTCCTCGTTATGTATATCGTGTAAAAGTCGGATATATTCTACGTCCACTGGAATACTTTCCACATAGTCGAGAAGTGTTTTCACTGCTTCTTCTGTGCGACCAGATACTGCTACCAATCGAGGCAAATCATCAGAAGGTGCTCCATTGTTCACTTTCTCCTTCGTGAACGATTTCAGCAAAACGTGAGCATTTGCGCCACCGAAACCGAACGAGTTCACTCCTACGTAGCCACCCTCCCATGGAGTTGGTTCCGTAATTACTTGAAGTTTTCCTTCCTCGAAACATTTCACACCCTTCGTTGGACTTGTAAAATGCAAATTTGGTGGAATTAAACCGCTTTCCATCGCAATGATGACCTTAAAATTTATATGCAATCGTCATTTACATTTTATTTGAGGAAGATATCTTTTAAAACATTACGGTTACTACCTTAATCACAGAACAAAGACCACTGGAAGCTTCTGTGTGACCCATATTCGACTTAATAGAACCAATTTTGAGGGGTGTATTTCTGCCCTGACAAAATACTTGATCTATCGCGTTTAATTCCTCAGGGTCGCCCACGACAGTTCCGGTAGCGTGAGCTTCCAGGTAAGCCAATTCATGGGGAGATACTTTGCATTCCTTGTACACGTCAGTCAAGAGTATTTTCTGTACTTGTGAGGAAGGAAACGTAATACCCTGTGCTTTGTAGCCATCGCAGTTGCTCTTTGAGTGTACGACTTGTGCATAAATTCTTTTCGCATCCTTTGCTCTCTGCAATAGTATTGTGCATACGGCTTCACTACGGACGTATCCACTACCTTTGGAATCGAAACTCCTGCATCTGCAGTCTTTACTCAGCACGCCTGATACGAAGAAAAAAGCCAAATCGATTCACTTGTGTGAAATATACCAGTACATTAATATTTCGCGTCTTCTTGAAGGATGTATTGTATAGTCAATCCCACAAGTTTATGCACTTCAGAAACGCATTTCTTAAAAAGAAATCAGACGTCGGATGAACATTGCTAATAATAAACAACAAAAAAAAATTTTCGATTTTTCCGACATTTTTCCAAGGGGTACGCCTTCAATTTCTTCCAAATTTTTGTTTTTGGCTAATAATTCCCAAAGCGTTGGACATACGGAAAAATTACATATGACCTTTCTTGTAGAGGATGACGAGATCTACAATTCCTGTATAAAAGTTTCTTGCTAGCGTCAATAGTTAACGAGTAATTTGCAAAAAACTGTTTTTTCGTTTTTCTTCCATAACTCGTTCAATAGTAATGCTAGCGAAAAACTTTTATACAGAAATTGTAGATCTCGTCGTCCTCTACAAGAAAGGTCCTATACAATTTTCTCGTAGATTCAACGGTTTAGGAGTTATTGGCCAAAA
>NW_017175971.1:237169-248500 GCF_001652005.2 Ceratina calcarata | reverse complement strand
AGAATAATTTGTAAATCGTTTTTAGTACAAAAATGTCTTGCAAATTTTGCACTCATGTTAGTGTGCAGCAAGTTGTCATCGATTATCCGATTCCATTTTCCACGCACAATATTCAGTCTATTATATAGGGGTTCTGCAATATGTGTGATGAGATTTCGTAGACCGCGGAGCCTCTCAAAACGCGAGGCCGGATTCCGGCGAACGCGCTGAACCTGCGTCGTGCCGACCCTGTAGTGAAATCAATAAATGAGATTTGCAATTTATACGTTTCATGAATATGACATGTGATAGGAAAATTCTCTGATATGAACGAACTTCACCTCTTTATTATGCAGTCTTTGTGTCTAGTATGAATAGAACTTTCCCACAGAAAATTTAAATAATTGATTCATATTATTTGAAGCAACAATACTGCATATTGAAATTAGAGATCATGCGATAGGAAAAATATAGTACACACCTGGACAAAAAGATAGCACATGTGTGCTATCATTAAGTTCTAATGAATACAGTCAAAATCCTCTAAATTTGACGAGTGGTATATAATCATTACCTCGTTGTAATATATAACTTACAAACTGTAGCTTTACTATTCCCCTTGTATGTATCAATAATGATTTCGAAATACGGTCGGCGAAATGATAGCACACTAATTGTAAGCTTTTCGTTTACATTTCTTAGTCTCTCTGTATTTTAAGTTGAGTAAACGTAGAGTCGTGTAGAGAATTGTTATCTGGAACACTATAAATATTTCTTATAAAAATGGGACGTGGAAAAAAGTTAAATGAAGGAGAGATTAAAACAATTTTAGAATTAAGAAAATAAAATTTTTCAATTTCGAAAATTGCGAAATCTATCGACAGAAATAAAAAAGTTATCTATAACTTATTAAAAGATGTTAACAATTACGGTACAAAAAAAGTTGTGGGAAACCTGCTGCGGTTACTGCACGCGAAAAACGTGCCATTTTACGTGCTGCTTTTATGGCTTCAATTATTACTATCACGACGTGAGAAAAGAAAAACTGACACAGGTGCGATCTCAGTTGGGTGAAGGCAGTATTATGCTTTAGGCAGGTATTGGATACAATGGAAAGACCGATTTAATATTTTTTAACGGCAGAATGAATGCTATCATGTATCGTAATTTGATACGAGAGCAAATTAGCAAGTATACAGCACATATTGCTATTGATAATTTCATCTTTCAGCAAGACAATGCTGCAGTTCACACCGCTAAAATCATTAAAGAGTATTTTTTATCGGAAAATATTTCAGTTTTGGACTGGCCAGTGAGCTCCCCTGACTTAAATATTATTGAAAACTGTTGGGGGAAACTTGCTGCAGCTTTCTATAATGAAAATAGGCAATTTGAAAATATTGTTCAACTAAAAAAGTGCCTTAAAAAAGAGTGGGACGATATATCACAAGATTACGTTCGAAAATTGTACCATTCCCACTCAAAACGAATGTTAGAAATTATTGAAAATAAAAGCGGATCGACATACTATTCATAAAATGTATTCTATCTTTGTACATGTGAACATATAATAAATAATAAACAATAAATATGACAATTTTGAAAATGTGCTATCATTTCGCCGACCCTATTTGACATATTTGGTTAATAATTTTAAAAACCAAGAAGAGACGTTTTATTTTCTTTATAAATATTATATTACTATCGGGTACTGTTTATATACCACTCGTCAAATTTCGGGGATTTTGACTGTATTCATTATAACTTAATGATAGCACATGTGTGCTATCTTTTTGTCCAGGTGTGTACAGGGAAAGCTATTATTTCGTTTCACAATTCAAAATAATTTTAATGCAGAATTCAATACTAATTATTGTTAGGAGCGAACCTAACAGGGTCCAGAGGAGAGGAGAAACGGGGTACGCAAAATAAATAAAAGTTATTGCAATTTGGAATTAAAAATGTATTAAACCGACCGCGAAGCGGTCGATTTCCCCAATCACCGTACAATACAAAGCAAAGAAATAATTTGTGTTTCGTAGCGGGGAGTTTCCTCTGTAGGAAAATTTTCTTTGGCGTTAAGTGGCGTAGACATCGAATATTTTCGTTCCCTTTCCCGCATATGTAATTCCGAGAAACCAATGCATATGTACGAGAATTCGAATACGAATTCTCGTTACACGAATTAATAAATATGAACAAGGCCGAGCGATGCTCTTAGATAAAATCGTTGATCTTTAAGCAATTATAACTAAAGTTGCATTTTAATGCCATATATTGATGCATAAGGAACATACTAATGCTTCGTGTACGAGTCAGATATTCCAATACAAACATAAACGTGTAGATATAGTAAAGGTATATATTCTAATAACGTATTTGTAAAACACTGTTCGCAACACACGTTTACTTTCGACATTTTACTTATTTCTACGATATTACTATGAAATTGACGTTTTCGCTTCCTAACTCGGTATGACCGCTTGCCAGACTTAGAGTTTCTTTGAATATTTATTCATCCTCTATTGGTTCGCCATTAATAACAGCCACAACCTTTTTATTATCCAACATCGTTATGTGATTTCCTTCAATCTTGTGCACTGTTACTTTTCCATGCGTCAACTTAAAGAAAGAACATAGTTTTAATGTATGAAATCTCAGTGCAGTGATAAGTAAACATTAATTTAAAATCTGTTACCTTGCTGAGACCATAATCTGGATCCGGTAATTGTGTAGCTGGATTTGTTGGTACCAATAATGTAATAGGTGTACTAAGAGGTGACGTGGTAGACGGGTCATATTTGTCTAACAAACACAGACGTTTGAATATAAACGAAATAATTGCTTTCTGAACATCCGGAGAATAGATTTTATGTACTTCATCAGGCATGTGTTTGATTGTCACGTTTAATTTTTCGTCCCAATCATTGCAATTCAGCAATTCTAATTTACACTATAAAATATAATATTCGAGTAAATTAATTATTCACTTTCATGTATCAAGATCTTTTACTATTGTGGAAAGATTTTCACCTGCAAGAAAGTGGGTGATCTGACGACGCGCAACACGTCAGATAGAAATTTATTTTGATATTCGTGTTCTGAAGCAGCTACGAAGTGTTCAAACTTTATGGCTTTCATGTAATCGGGAGAACCATCTAATAATATAAGGTGCCCAACTAACGCACGAGCTTCCAGTTTCCTTATTAACTCTATAGCTACTAGTGATCCATATGAGTATCCCACAATCACAAAATCTCTGCGACCTTTGGTCCTTGCTAGAATGTGCTAAAAAATAACGGAAATTAAAAATTGTATTATTTATAACGATGGTAATGACAAAATGAAACAAATCATCTTTTCTTAGAAAACGTACAGGTATGAGGAGATCAGCCATGTCTTCTATAGATTCAACCGAATCGTTTATTCCTAGTTGTAGACAAGTAGCAGGTAATTTTAATTTCGGTGCTAAAGCAGTGAATATTTCAGCAGATCCTTCAATACCGGGTATAAGGAATACTTCGTTCTTTTCCTGACCACATTTAACAGGTAGTTGTACACAATACTGTCCATCTAATAGAGAAACATTTATGGTCCTCATCAGTATTTGCATGCCACCTAAATTTTCCGTCTTTTCAACTCTCTTCTTAGTTTGTTTCGTTTGCTTTTTGGTATCTTTGGTAGACATTGCCATAAGCTTGGCGAAATTCAGGGCTCTGATATCCTGCGGTGTCAGAAATAGTTCGAAATCTCTCTCTAAAGTTTGTTTTATTTCTACTAACATCATGGAGTCCATCCCTAGTTCAGCCAAAGAAGTAGTCTGGCTCACAGTTTTAAGATCCTTTATATCTAATGCGAAAGAATAATTTTTCTGATAAAATTGCGATATTGGATTAAATTTGCTTATACGATATGCAACCTTGAATAAATGGTTTTAAAATGGATGATTTCGAAGCATACTTACTCATTATATTCATCATCGCTTCAAGGACGGTGCTAACCTTACTGGCGCTCGGTCGTTTTTCAGCCACTACCATGCTAGCCACAATTGGTCTATTGTGACACATAAATTTATCGAATTCTTCCAAACACGAAGATATCCTTTGGGGCAATGTTCCACCAATTTCTAATTGCTGCCTATTTTCCAACATGTCAGCTGCAAGACCGACATCTCCAACAGCTCCCCACTGAATTGCCATGCCAGGAAGGCCTTCTTCTACTCTTCTTTCGCAAATTCTCTCCAACACGGCGTTTCCCATACCATAATTAGTTTGTCCAGCAGTTCCCCTTCCACACGACAGGGAAGAAAAGACTACGAAGTATCGAAGTTTTGGACAAGTTTTCCTTGAAACATCGTCCAATTTCTTAGTGATTTTGGCCTTTGGTTTCATGCTCTCTTCAAACAACTTTGCTGTTTGGTTTTCCATTAAACAATCTTTCAACACCGCTGCCAGATTGAAGATGCCATCGACAGGAGCCTGTTTCTCTGCTGATCGTAAAATGAATTCGCAATCGTCCGTTTTTGAAGCATCTACGTCGGAAATAATTAGAACCTTCACGCCATAGGATTTCCATACTTCTGTCCTCAGTCTCTGATACCCAGTTTTTATTCCATTTCTGGAAACCATTACTAAGTTCTTAGCACCACGTAAAACGAGCCAGTCTGCAACCTCAAGACCAAGTCCACCTAAACCACCAACAAGTACGTAACTTTTGCCTTTCATAGCGTTGAAACGAGGATAAGCAAGAACATGAGTATTTAGAGGAGTCTCTTCGTCTGCTATTTTAATTACAATCTGTAGAAGAAACAATAACAGTATTCGGTGAAGAACGGTCAAATCAGTTGATGTTAAAAATGACGTTAGGGAAAAATGAAGAATAAAAATAATTACCTTTCCAATATGCTTTCCTGCTGCCATGTACCTGAATGCTTCTTCCAACTGATCCTTCTGGAAGGTCTTCCGTACTATCGGCTTGATAGCTTTAGCCCTATCTTTCAATTGTTTATTAATAAAATTATACATTTCTTCTTGTAGAACAGGCGAAATACCGGCGATCATGCTATCCAGTAAAACTCCATGAAAACTTATTTCTTTCAAAAATATCTCCATTCCTAGTTTATTGTTAGCCGCCAAGTCGAATTTACCAATTTCTAAGAAACGGCCGCGGTAACCCAAGCATCTAACAGATGCTTGGAGTTTGTCTTCAGCTAAAGAATTTAAAACTACATCGACACCTTTTCCGTGCGTTTGTTTCATCACCATCTGTTCAAAACTAGTATCTCGAGAGTTTCCTATATGATCATCATCTATGCTGGGGAAGGTTTCCTTAATGAACTTGCGTTTTTCGGGCGTGCCCACTGTAGTGAACACCTCGCAACCTTCTGCGAGGGCCACGTTGATCGCTGCCTGACCTACAGCACCACTTCCTGCATGGATCAGTACCTTTTCCCCTTTTTTTAATTTCCCGAAGTAGAAGAAAGCGTAGAGTACGGTGAAGTAGGCAGACGGAATTGTTGCTGCATCTTCGAGGGACCACTCATCTGGTACTGGCCACACAGTTAATTTATCAGGAGTGACTAGATTCGATATAGCCCTGAATAACAAATTAATAGATGAGTTTATTGACAGACAATTAAAAAAACAAAGCAAATTACAATTGTAAATAATTCATCTTACTTGCTATCTACAAAGCCCATTACTCGCCGACCATTGGAGTCGATGCCGCTGAATTCGAAGCCGATTAAGCAGTCTGTACTTTCTCTTTTGCTTGCTATGGCTTCTGGCATTAGTTTTCCCGTTGCTAGCATCACATCTCTAAAGTTCAAAGAAGCGTACACCACCTTCACGATATTATCGTACTTCGCATCAGGTTGTATTGGACCCTGCATCCACTGAATGGAACTCAAATCTCCTCTTACCTATAATATGATGTGTATAATCTTGGGAAGAAATATACGATTTTAGTCATAATACGTTCACACCCACTTTTAAGTTGACATATCCATGTGGAACTGGAATTGGCTTCACTTCCGGATATGGTACGTGTCTGTAAGTACCCCAAATTCTACCCGGTCTTAAAACATTATAAGCAATGTTTAGGTCCAGTTGTTCAGAGTAAAATGGATCGTTTAATGAAAACTTTGGTGCATTCTTATCTTGAATTATTACAGCCTTGACAATTTCACCATTAGGTTCTCTTCTCAAACATTTGACCATACCTAATAAACCATTCTCCATATCTCCTTCGGCAACTAGCACCAGTCTTGTTGTTTCATTAGTTTTTTTATCTTTCTCGTTCTTCATAATCATTTTCACCTTTTCAATCCAACTGAATTCATTATTGTTTACGTGCACTACCTCTGTTTTCTGAGGTGGCTTCTCTTCTTTCTTCAGAAGCAGTAAAGTCTGCTTATTGAGACTTTTCTCTAAAACGATGTTCAGCCCGCATGATTTAAGGAAGGGAAATGTATCTTTATTAATACCGCTCTCTTGAAGGAGAATAAATCCCTTATCTTCTGTTGCGTGTATTAGCTGCTCTAGAATGTCTGACCTTTTGCTGCTTATAATATCGCATGCAGCTGCCATGAAGACACTCGCATCTTCCGGCAATTTATTGTCTTCAATTACCGTAATATCCTCAGGAAGTAATAATTCTTCTCTTCGACTCGCTTTTGCACATAGAATCAAATTTGGGCGAACCATTGGTAAATTACTTAGGACTTTCATGAAAATAGGGGTAAGAGTTTCTGCAATTGGAACCTTCTCTTCTTCATGAATTACTTCAAGAATCTTTGGAGTAGTTGTTATGTGACTTTCTAACGCTAGTTGGGTGGATAATATTATCATGTCTGCTAAGGATGTTTGCGCGTTATCACGGTTAGCGACGAACTTGTATTCTTCCAAAACTGGCTCAGCCATTGGTTTTCGTCGTTGAATACTATTAGCCTTTATTCCGCGCATTTGAATTCCTCCGGATATTACAGCATTGTAATCTTTGTACACAGATACTGGAATTTCTGTAATTAGAATTATGTTATCGTGTTTTGTATTTGCCTTTAGTGTATATTTTTACTGTACTGCGTTACATTACATTTATTATCTTTACTATTATTATATTATTATATTATAACTGTTATTATATTATTACCTTTACTATCTTCGGTGAGACGTTGAATTATTTTACTGTGAGCTTTCACGTCAACATGTTATCCATAAATGCAGCCCAATTTTCGTACCAAGCAATACGTCCTCTGGTTCCCCTGATGGATGCACTTTTCAAGCTACAGAATATTTCAGTATATTCGTATCCACGAAGTTTCAGTTCCTTGTATATATCTTTGTTAGTGAGTGGTTCATCATCTTCGATTGGTTTCAAGTATTTAACATCAATCATATCTTTCGAGGTATTCGACATTTCACGGATCGACCCCCTCACAACAGTAGTAGATGCTTCTGATATCTCGAATTTCCCGGAACCTGGGGTAATTAGTGCGCAGAGCATGTAGTGAATCTTCATGAAAAATTATACACGTTGAAGAAGAACGTACCTCTATGGATCATGATTGATAAGAAAACTGGCGAAGAAATGTTAGTTGCACGTTCAAACTTCACATCTTCGAAAATCACTGATAATTCATTCATAAGCTTTCCTTGTATCATACTAAATGTTTCCCAGACCAGAACCAAGTATCCCGTGGCTGGAAGCAAGTTTCTTCCATCAATTACGTGATGAGCCATATACTTAAAATCGTTGTTTGAAATTACTATTTCAACATTCCTTTCTGCCGTTGTTATGTTCTCGCTTGAGCCAAGTTTTAATACAAATAAATCTTCAGAGTGCTCCCATCTAATACAAAGCATTTCTATTTAGTATTGCTGCAAGTTTATTTTGTACGCAATACATTATATAATGCGTACGTATGTACTCACCTAACGTAGGGCGAGATCATGGGAGTACCACGACTAACCGGAAATTCTACGTATGGATAAAGATTCGCCAATTGTGGTTGCAAACCAGCATTGTATAATTTTCCAAGGGCTTGTAAAAAGTATTCTGCATTGTCGTTGTATCCTCTCAGAGTTAGCGGTACGTTTACTACGTTAGGACCCAGCGATCTTTTCACGATCGCCTGTAGAAGTCCATGGGGCGCGATTTCTATAGCTATCGCGTCAGACGGGATCATTGCAGCAGTTTCCTCGAATAATACCGAGTTCAACAAGTTATTTGTATGATACTCAGCGGATGAGTATTTGGCAGATTCTTTAGACCACTCAGTCTGAGGTACAGAACTGCTCAACCATTTGGAGCTCCTGCGTTTTGGTTCGGGAATCACTTTTTTCAAATATGCCAACAATTTTGTTCCCGCCTCGGCAATATATCGACTATGATATGCAATGTTGCTGCACGCCACTTCTCTGGCGAAGATATTTTTCGCCTACAATAATTAGGAGTTCATAGAAATGATTGTTAAAGATAAATGAAGTACAGTGGAGGGACAAACCGTTAATTCTGCAACGAACTTCTTCATTGATTCAGCTGGTCCACTTATAGTGGAGCTCTGAGAGCTGTTGTGACAAGCAACTTCTATATCAGGTGGACACATGTCCTTTATTTCCTTGTATCCAAGACCAACTGCAGCCATAGAACCTCGAATCATTTTAGTTTCTATGGATGCTAAACCCCTAGAATATGCTGCGAGCACCATTTGTTCAGCCGTAAAACATCCATCAGCGTATGCGCAACCGAGTTCTCCGACAGAGTGCCCGATTATATTATCCGGTTCGATGCCCACGGATGTTAACAGATCAACAAGACCGATCTGAAGGAATATTTTCAGTTCTAGTAGAATACGACTAAGCATAATAGCAAATTTTACAGGCTTTATAAGTATTTTACTTGGACTGCGGCGATCCCAACGAACGAATTTAAGATATTATCGAAAGTCTTCTTATCCTTGTTAGTAAGAATATCGAAGATATCCACACCGTGCGGCTTCAACACTGCATCGCACTTTTGAATAGCTTTATAGAAAATTGGGAACTTCATCAATGCCTCGCCTATTGGATTGTGAAACGAAATTAGAATTATATAAATCTTCTCCCTGCTGGTTGTCTGCGTAAGTGACATTAAATATTTCCGTATAAGTACCCATGCCAGGCCACTGGGAGCCCATTCCAGAAAAGACAAACCAAATTGGCCTTTTCACGCCAGGATATTGTTGGATCTCTTTGATTGGTCTTCCTGATGTGGAATTAACGAGTGTATAGCCTCTGAACAAATGTCCCGATATTTCCTCGTTATGTATATCGTGTAAAAGTCGGATATATTCTACGTCCACTGGAATACTTTCCACATAGTCGAGAAGTGTTTTCACTGCTTCTTCTGTGCGACCAGATACTGCTACCAATCGAGGCAAATCATCAGAAGGTGCTCCATTGTTCACTTTCTCCTTCGTGAACGATTTCAGCAAAACGTGAGCATTTGAGCCACCGAAACCGAATGAGCTTATCCCTACGTAGCCACCCTCCCATGGAGTTGGTTCCGTAATTACTTGAAGTTTTCCTTCCTCGAAACATTTCACACCCTTCGTTGGACTTGTAAAATGCAAATTTGGTGGAATTAAACCGCTTTCCATCGCAATAATGACCTTAAAATTTATATGCAATCGTCAATTACATTTTATTGAGGAAGATATCTTTTAAAACATTACGGTTACTACCTTAATCACAGAACAAAGACCACTGGCAGCTTCTGTGTGACCCATATTCGACTTAACAGAACCAATTTTGAGGGGTGTACTTCTGCCCTGACAAAATACTTGATCTATCGCGTTTAATTCCTCAGGGTCGCCCACGACAGTTCCGGTAGCATGACCTTCCAGGTAGGACAATTCATGGGGAGATACTTTGCATTCCTTGTACACTTCAGTCAAGAGTATTTTCTGTACTTGTGAGGAAGGAAACGTAATACCCTGTTCTTTGTAACCATCACTGTTGCTCTTTGAGTGTACGACTTGTGCATAAATTCTTTTCGCATTCTTTGCTTTCTGCAATAGTATTGTGCCTATGGCTTCGCTACGGACGTATCCACTAGCTTTGGAATCGAAACTCCTGCATCTGCAGTCTTTACTCAGCACGCCTAATACGAAGAAAAAAGCCAAATCGATTCACTTGTGTGAAATAAAACAGTACATTAATATTCCGCGCCGTCTTTATTCGCATTTTTTTTATTTCAATTGATTTTTGAAAAATGACGAATGAAATATTTTAAATTGCTTACCACAGTTTGTCATTTCCTGTTTAAGGTGACAATGAAAAATTATTCGTAAATGAATTACTTACCAAGGTTATTAAAATGCATAGATGTATAGGGAAGAAGAGTGAGATTGCCGCCCCCGACAATTACTGCATCGCATATACCTTGTTGAATTAATCTGGAAGCCTGGTCTATTGCAAACATGCTGGAACTGCAAGCTGTGTCTATTGTATAAGATGGGCCACGCAAACCAAAAAAATAGGAGAGTCTATTTGCCAGCATAGATTTACTCAGTCCAGTCAATCGACATCTGTTATCTAACTGAAATTTAATTCAATCATGTACATCCTTATAAACTGGCGAGATATGGAACAAAACATGTTGGATGATTATTAGGTGCATGGCAGTGAACAGTGTGTAAAACATATTTACAGCTTCTGCTTTGAACATAAGGCCCCCTTCTGATTCACTGAAGCAGGCTGCTACAATAACACCTGTGTTGGTTTCCTTAAGCGTTTTGGGATTTATTCCTGCGTCGATTATAGCTTCATATGTCGTTTCGAGCAGTATTCGGCCTATGGGATCCATCGCATTACTTTGCTGGAGATGAATACCAAAAAACATTCCGTCGAATTTCGACAAATTGCGTATTTTACCACCTTGGCTTTGAACCTCCATATGATCTATCCAAATATGGAATGTTTCTTTCTTATTTAAATGTATACCGGCAAAGAACACAGGAATTGCTTCGAAGCACAATTAGTTCTCAATGTCACTATTCTACGATTTGAATTGAATTTTAATTACCTATGGGATATCTTGACGAGTTATCCGTAATCAGATCCACTTTATTCATTAAATTTGTCTTCAATTCTTCTACATTATCGCTTTCCGGAAACTTTCCAGCGATTCCACTAATTACGATCTCCTCCCCTGGTTTTGTCATAGCGGGATTAAATTTCATAGCCATTATATTGCACTATATTTCCGTTTATGTTTTATAATAATAAAGTGAAAACCACAACCAACTTATAACTAACACCACAAAAAGTATAATAATAAATCAACAGAAGTATAATTCTTCCAAGTGCCCCA
>NW_017175971.1:226948-236142 GCF_001652005.2 Ceratina calcarata | reverse complement strand
AACATATAATAAATAATAAACAATAAATATGACAATTTTGAAAATGTGCTATCATTTCGCCGACCCTATTTGACATATTTGGTTAATAATTTTAAAAACCAAGAAGAGACGTTTTATTTTCTTTATAAATATTATATTACTATCGGGTACTGTTTATATACCACTCGTCAAATTTCGGGGATTTTGACTGTATTCATTATAACTTAATGATAGCACATGTGTGCTATCTTTTTGTCCAGGTGTGTACAGGGAAAGCTATTATTTCGTTTCACAATTCAAAATAATTTTAATGCAGAATTCAATACTAATTATTGTTAGGAGCGAACCTAACAGGGTCCAGAGGAGAGGAGAAACGGGGTACGCAAAATAAATAAAAGATATTCCAATTTGGAATTAAAAATCAAAAATTTATTAAACCGATCACGAGGCGGTCGATTTCCCCAATCACCGTATAATACGAAGCAAATAAATAATTTGTGTTTCGTAGCGGGGAGTTCGCTCCCGAGTGTCCTTAGCCCGCAGAATTGCTCCCAACTAGTCAGCATCGATTGATTTAATCAAACAAAAAAAAAATAAAAAAAAAAGAATGGAACCAAATTAAATTCTATTCCTTAACGACTAAAGTGGACTGTATTTAAATTATCGAGAGTAAACTCTCGCTTCGAGTATTTCTCAACTAACCCGTAATCGGGTGAGGAGAGCCTCGGAAATTGCACTGATTCGTTACGCCGAAACAGAGACCACGGATCGCTCCTTGCTCGGTGCACACTCAGCTACTTCTGCTGGGTGTGGGAGCCCGTGTTGTAAGGCCGAATCTCCGACTGACCCTATACGATGGACAATCTCCTCACAAGCTACACCTCCTTATTCCACGGTGTACCTTACCAGGGAAACTCATCCGTCGTTTTTTCCGCGGTACACTACAGGTTACCGAGTGATTCAATATCAAACCTGCTGCAGGCCCTATATCAGGACGTGGTTTCTCGACCGGTAATCAGCCAAGAATATTTCGAGGATTACGGGACGATCGTGACTCAAATACGTTCTCAGAGTAACGTATTCTTGTTCCGACACAGGAATCAATGTTTAAATCAGGAACGGAAGATAATCTTCCGTTCATATCGGCCCTAGGAAAATTGAACGATGACCGTATGGAAACTAGCGGCAAGATCATCTCGTTAATCCCAGCGGAGGTACACCTTCGTTCAATTGAACTCGCCTGAGATCGACCTTTTCCGTACGATTATCGTCTGAAGCGATCGAAGGCCTAAGCTGACTAAAAGCAGAATGATAGCGAGGCTCGGTCGTTTTTTCTGCAGGGAAGCTAATTTTCCGCTAAGTGGCGTAGACGTCGAATATTTTCGCTCCCTTTCCCGCATATGTAATTCCGAGTAACCAACGCATATTTACGCATATTTCATATTCGAATTCTCGTTACACGAATTAATAAGTATGAACAAGGCCGAGCAATGCTCTTAAATCTTGTAAAAATCATTGATCTTCAAACAATTATAATTGAAGTTGCATTATTGTGGCATATACATATTGATGCATAAGGAATATACTGATGCTTTGTTATACGAGTTAGAAATTACAATACAAAGATACACGTATAATTATAGTAAAGGTGTATATTTTAATAACGTCTTTGTAAAAGAGTCTTCGCAATACACGTTTAGTTTCGACATTTTATCCTATTTCTACGATATTCCCATGAAATTGAAGTTCTCGCCTTTTAACTCTATATCAACATTTGGCAGATTTAGAGTTTCTTTGAATATGTCCTCATCCTCTATTGGGTCGCCATTAATAACAGCCACAACCTTTTTATTATCCAACATCGTTATGTGATTTCCTTCAATCTTGTGCACTGTTACTTTTCCATGCGTCAACTTAAAGAAAGAACATAGTTTTAATGTATGAAATCTCAGTGCAGTGATAAGTAAACATTAATTTAAAATCTGTTACCTTGCTGAGACCATAATCTGGATCCGGTAATTGTGTAGCTGGATTTGTTGGTACCAATAATGTAATAGGTGTACTAAGAGGTGACGTGGTAGACGGGTCATATTTGTCTAACAAACACAGACGTTTGAATATAAACGAAATAATTGCTTTCTGAACATCCGGAGAATAGATTTTATGTACTTCATCAGGCATGTGTTTGATTGTCACGTTTAATTTTTCGTCCCAATCATTGCAATTCAGCAATTCTAATTTACACTATAAAATATAATATTCGAGTAAATTAATTATTCACTTTCATGTATCAAGATCTTTTACTATTGTGGAAAGATTTTCACCTGCAAGAAAGTGGGTGATCTGACGACGCGCAACACGTCAGATAGAAATTTATTTTGATATTCGTGTTCTGAAGCAGCTACGAAGTGTTCAAACTTTATGGCTTTCATGTAATCGGGAGAACCATCTAATAATATAAGGTGCCCAACTAACGCACGAGCTTCCAGTTTCCTTATTAACTCTATAGCTACTAGTGATCCATATGAGTATCCCACAATCACAAAATCTCTGCGACCTTTGGTCCTTGCTAGAATGTGCTAAAAAATAACGGAAATTAAGAATTGTATTATTTATTACGATGGTAATGACAAAATGAAACAAATCATCTTTTCTTAGAAAACGTACAGGTATGAGGAGATCAGCCATGTCTTCTATAGATTCAACCGAATCGTTTATTCCTAGTTGTAGACAAGTAGCAGGTAATTTTAATTTCGGTGCTAAAGCAGTGAATATTTCAGCAGATCCTTCAATACCGGGTATAAGGAATACTTCGTTCTTTTCCTGACCACATTTAACAGGTAGTTGTACACAATACTGTCCATCTAATAGAGAAACATTTATGGTCCTCATCAGTATTTGCATGCCACCTAAATTTTCCGTCTTTTCAACTCTCTTCTTAGTTTGTTTCGTTTGCTTTTTGGTATCTGTGGTAGACATTGCCATAAGCTTGGCGAAATTCAGGGCTCTGATATCCTGCGGTGTCAGAAATAGTTCGAAATCTCTCTCTAAAGTTTGTTTTATTTCTACTAACATCATGGAGTCCATCCCTAGTTCAGCCAAAGAAGTAGTCTGGCTCACAGTTTTAAGATCCTTTATATCTAATGCGAAAGAATAATTTTTCTGATAAAATTGCGATATTGGATTAAATTTGCTTATACGATATGCAACCTTGAATAAATGGTTTTAAAATGGATGATTTCGAAGCATACTTACTCATTATATTCATCATCGCTTCAAGGACGGTGCTAACCTTACTGGCGCTCGGTCGTTTTTCAGCCACTACCATGCTAGCCACAATTGGTCTACTCTGACACATAAATTTATCGAATTCTTCCAAACACGAAGATATCCTTTGGGGCAATGTTCCACCAATTTCTAATTGCTGCCTATTTTCCAACATGTCAGCTGCAAGACCGACATCTCCAACAGCTCCCCACTGAATTGCCATGCCAGGAAGGCCTTCTTCTACTCTTCTTTCGCAAATTCTCTCCAACACGGCGTTTCCCATACCATAATTAGTTTGTCCAGCAGTTCCCCTTCCACACGACAGGGAAGAAAAGACTACGAAGTATCGAAGTTTTGGACAAGTTTTCCTTGAAACTTCGTCCAATTTCTTAGTGATTTTAGCCTTTGGTTTCATGCTCTCTTCAAACAATTTTACTGTTTGGTTTTCCATTAAACAATCTTTCAACACCGCTGCCAGATTGAAGATGCCATCGACAGGAGCCTGTTTCTCTGCTGATCGTAAAATGAATTCGCAATCGTCCGTTTTTGAAGCATCTACGCCGGAAATAATTTGAACCTTCACGCCATAGGATTTCCATACTTCTGTCCTCAGTCTCTGATACCCAGTTTTTATTCCATTTCTGGAAACCATTACTAAGTTCTTAGCACCACGTAAAACGAGCCAGTCTGCAACCTCAAGACCAAGTCCACCTAAACCACCAACAAGTACGTAACTTTTGCCTTTCATAGCGTTGAAACGAGGATAAGCAAGAACATGAGTATTTAGAGGAGTCTCTTCGTCTGCTATTTTAATTACAATCTGTAGAAGAAACAATAACAGTATTCGGTGAAGAACGGTCAAATCAGTTGATGTTAAAAATGACGTTAGGGAAAAATGAAGAATAAAAATAATTACCTTTCCAATATGCTTTCCTGCTGCCATGTACCTGAATGCTTCTTCCAACTGATCCTTCTGGAAGGTCTTCCGTACTATCGGCTTGATAGCTTTAGCCCTATCTTTCAATTGTTTATTAATAAAATTATACATTTCTTCTTGTAGAACAGGCGAAATACCGGCGATCATGCTATCCAGTAAAACTCCATGAAAACTTATTTCTTTCAAAAATATCTCCATTCCTAGTTTATTGTTAGCCGCCAAGTCGAATTTACCAATTTCTAAGAAACGGCCGCGGTAACCCAAGCATCTAACAGATGCTTGGAGTTTGTCTTCAGCTAAAGAATTTAAAACTACATCGACACCTTTTCCGTGCGTTTGTTTCATCACCATCTGTTCAAAACTAGTATCTCGAGAGTTTCCTATATGATCATCATCTATGCTGGGGAAGGTTTCCTTAATGAACTTGCGTTTTTCGGGCGTGCCCACTGTAGCGAAGACCTCGCAACCTTCTGCGAGGGCCACGTTGATCGCTGCCTGACCTACAGCACCACTTCCTGCATGGATCAGTACCTTTTCCCCTTTTTTTAATTTTCCGAAGTAGAAGAAAGCGTAGAGTACGGTGAAGTAGGCAGACGGAATTGTTGCTGCATCTTCGAGGGACCACTCATCTGGTACTGGCCACACATTTAATTTATCAGGAGTGACTAGATTCGATATAGCCCTGAATAACAAATTAATAGATGAGTTTAGTGAAATACAATTAAAAAAACAAAGCAAATTACAATTGTAAATAATTCATCTTACTTGCTATCTACAAAGCCCATTACTCGCCGACCATTGGAGTCGATGCCGCTGAATTCGAAGCCGATTAAGCAGTCTGTACTTTCTCTTTTCCTTGTAATGGCTTCTGGCATTAGTTTTCCCGTAGCTAGCATCACATCTCGAAAGTTCAAAGAAGCGTACACCACCTTCACGATATTATCGTACTTCGCATCAGGTTGTATTGGACCCTGCATCCACTGAATGGAACTCAAATCTCCTCTTACCTATAATATGATGTGTATAATCTTGGGAAGAAATATACGATTTTAGTCATAATACGTTCACACCCACTTTTAAGTTGACATATCCATTTGGAACTGGAACTGGCTTCACTTCCGGATATGGTACGTGTCTGTAAGTACCCCAAATTCTACCCGGTCTTAAAACATTATAACCAATGTTTATGTCCAGTTGTTCAGAGTAAAATGGATCGTTTAATGAAAACTTTGGTGCATTCTTATCTTGAATTATTACAGCCTTGACAATTTCACCATTAGGTTCTCTTCTCAAACATTTGACCATACCTAATAAACCATTCTCCATATCTCCTTCGGCAACTAGCACCAGTCTTGTTGTTTCATTAGTTTTTTTATCTTTCTCGTTCTTCATAATCATTTTCACCTTTTCAATCCAACTGAATTCATTATTGTTTACGTGCACTACCTCTGTTTTCTGAGGTGGCTTCTCTTCTTTCTTCAGAAGCAGTAAAGTCTGCTTATTGAGACTTTTCTCTAAAACGATGTTCAGCCCGCATGATTTAAGGAAAGGAAATGTATCTTTATTAATACCGCTCTCTTGAAGGAGAATAAATCCCTTATCTTCTGTTGCGTGTATTAGTTGTACTAGGATGTCTGGTTTTTTACTACTTAGAACATCACATGCAGCTGCCATGAAAGCACTCGCATCTTCCGGCAATTTATTGTCTTCAATTACCGTAACATTCTCAGGAAGTAATAATTCTTCTTTTCGACTCGCTTTTGCACACAGAATCAAATTTGGGCGAACCATTGGTAAATTACTTAGAACTTTCATGAAAATAGGGGTAAGAGTTTCTGCAATTGGAACCTTCTCTTCTTCATGAATTACTTCAAGAATCTTTGGAGTAGTTGTTATGTGACTTTCCAGTGCTAGTTGGGTGGATAATATTATCATTTCTTCTAAAGATGTTTGTGCATTATCTCGATTAGCGACGAACTTGTATTCTTCCAAAACTGGGTCTGCCATTGTTCTCCGCCGTTGAATACTATTAGCCTTTATCCCGCGCATTTCTATTCCTCCGGCTTTTACTACGTCATAATCTTTGTAAACAGCTACTGGTATTTCTATAATTAAAATTTTATTATCGTGTTTTATACTTATTTGTAAACGACATTTCCAAACATTGTATCACATACCATTGTCTTCTTCTGTAAAATAGCGAATCCTGTCATTGTGTCCTGTCACGTCTATCGTTATCCTACTTATGGCTGTTGGCACATATAAGGCTCTGGTATCCAGGCTCAGTATTTTCATTTGTAACATATTGTCCATAAATGCGGCCCAGTTTTTGTACCAGACAATACGTCCTCTAGTTCCTTTAGTAGATGCACTCTTCAGGCCACGGAATAGCCCCGTGTACTCGTAGCCACGAAGTTTCAATTCTGTGTATATATCCTTATGATTAAGAGATTCTATATCGTCAACTGGTGTCAAATATTTGACATCAATATTTTCTTTTGTGGGATTCGTCAATTCACGGATCTTCCCTGTTACGACTACCGTAGATTTTTCCGATATCTCGAATTTTCCGGAACCTGCAGTACCGCTAGAGCTTATTATTTCGAACCATTCTGCATATGATAAATGTGATGTATAAAGAAACACATGCCTCTGTGGATGATTATAGTTAATGGAACGCTACTATCCACGGATATAGTGGTTGCGCGTTCAAACCTTATATCCTCGAAAACCACTGATACTTCATCGTACAGTTTCCCTTGTAACATGCTGAGGGTTTCCCAAGCCATAATAAGATATCCAGTAGCTGGGATCAACGTTCTTCCATCGATCACATGATGCATTATGTACTCATAATTTTCATCTTTAAGCGCCACGTTAACCATCCTTTCGGCGGTAGTAATTTTCAGACGTTGTGTGTACGCTGGAACGAACCAATTTTCCGAGTGCTCCCACCTAAAGTGTAACGTTTGTGTTTGGTAGTGTTTTAAATTAGTTTCATAAATAATATGTCGTACATAATCACCTAATGTAGGGAGAGATCATGGGTGTACCACGACTAACTGGAAAATGTATGGCTGGATAAAGATTTGCCATTTGTGGTTGCAAACCAGCGTTGTATAATTTTCCAAATGCTTGCAAAATGTATTCTACGTTGTCTTTGTGCCCTCTTTGAGTTAACGGTACGTTTACTGTACTTTGATCTAGCGATCTTTTCAAGATCGCCTGTAGAAGACCATGGGGCGCGATTTCTATAGTTATCGCATCGGACGGGATCATTGTAGCGGTTTCCGCAAATAATACGGAGCTTAACAAGTTATTCGTGTGATACTCTGCGGAAGAGTATTTAGCGGCTTCTGTATACCATTGATTACGGGGTACAGAAGTGCTCACCCACTTGGAGCTTCTTAATTTTGGTTCGGGAATCACCTTTTTCAAATATGCTAATAATTTTGGTCCTGCCTGGGCAATGTAGCGACTATGATACGCGATGTTGCTACACGGCACTTCTCTCGCGAAAATTTTGTCAGCCTGAAACGATCATGAATTTTTAGAAGTGACTGTTGAAGACGGTGGGTAATGGCAGGGGTGTAGTACGAACCTGTAATTCTGCAACAAATTGCTTCATTGATTCAGCTGGTCCACTTATGGTAGAACTGTCAGGGCCATTGTGGCAGGCAACTTCTATATCAGGTGGACACAAGTCTTTTATTGTCTCGTATCCAAGACCAACTGCGGCCATAGAACCTCGAATCAATTTAGTTTCTATGGATGCTAAACCCCTAGAATATGCTGCGAGCACCATTTGTTCAGCCGTAAAGCATCCATCAGCGTATGCGCAACCGAGTTCTCCGACAGAATGCCCGATTATATTATCCGGTTCGATACCCACGGATGTTAACAGATCAACAAGACCGATCTGAAGGAATATTTTCAGTTCTAGTAGAATACGGCTAAGCATAATAGCAAATTTTACAGGCTTTATAAGTATTTTACTTGGACTGCGGCGATCCCAACGAACGAATTTAAGATATTATCGAAAGTCTTCTTATCCTTGTTAGTAAGAATATCAAAGATATCCACACCGTGCGGCTTCAACACTGCATCGCACTTTTGAATAGCCTTGTAGAAAATTGGGAACTTCATCAATGCCTCGCCTATTGGATTGTGAAACGAAATTAAAATTATATAAATCTCTTCCCTGCTGGTTGTCTGCGTAAGTGACATTAAATGTTTCCGTATATGTACCCATGCCAGGCCACTGGGATCCCATTCCAGAAAAGACAAACCAAATGGGCCTTTTCACGCCAGAATATTGTTCAATCTCTTTGACTGGTTTTTCTGATGGTTTGGAACTAAGGAGTGTATAGCCTCGGAACATGTATCCAGGTATGTCTTCGGCATGTACATCTTGTAAAAGTCGAATGTATTCTACGTCCACAGGTATACTTTCCAAGTGGCTGAGGAGGATGTCCACTGCTTCCTTTGTGCGACCAGACACTGCTACCAATCGAGGCAAATCATCAGAAGGTGCTCCATTGTTCACTTTCTCCTTCGTGAACGATTTCAGCAAAACGTGAACATTTGCGCCACCGAAACCGAACGAGTTTATCCCTACGTAGCCACCCTCCCATGGAGTTGGTTCCGTAACTACTTGAAGTTTTCCTTCCTCGAAACATTTCACACCGTTCGTTGGACTTGTAAAGTGCAAATTTGGTGGAATTAAACCGCTTTCCATCGCAATGATGACCTTGAAATTTTTTGCGATTATTAGTTCTTATTTGGAAGAAATAAATCATTTATCCTTTAAAACATCATATCATCAATGTACCTTAGCCACTGAACAGAGACCGCTAGCAGGTTCTGTATGACCCATATTCGATTTAACGGAACCAATCTTGAGGGGTGTACTTCTGCCCTGACAAAATACTTTATCGATCGCGTTTAGTTCTTCAGGATCGCCGACTCTAGTTCCTGTGCCGTGAGCCTCCATGAAGGCCAGATCGTTAGG
>NW_017175971.1:217212-221942 GCF_001652005.2 Ceratina calcarata | reverse complement strand
GGATTGTGAAACGAAATTAAAATTATATAAATCTCTTCCCTGCTGGTTGTCTGCGTAAGTGACATTAAATGTTTCCGTATATGTACCCATGCCAGGCCACTGGGATCCCATTCCAGAAAAGACAAACCAAATGGGCCTTTTCACGCCAGAATATTGTTCAATCTCTTTGACTGGTTTTTCTGATGGTTTGGAACTAAGGAGTGTATAGCCTCGGAACATGTATCCAGGTATGTCTTCGGCATGTACATCTTGTAAAAGTCGAATGTATTCTACGTCCACAGGTATACTTTCCAAGTGGCTGAGGAGGATGTCCACTGCTTCCTTTGTGCGACCAGACACTGCTACCAATCGAGGCAAATCATCAGAAGGTGCTCCATTGTTCACTTTCTCCTTCGTGAACGATTTCAGCAAAACGTGAACATTTGCGCCACCGAAACCGAACGAGTTTATCCCTACGTAGCCACCCTCCCATGGAGTTGGTTCCGTAACTACTTGAAGTTTTCCTTCCTCGAAACATTTCACACCGTTCGTTGGACTTGTAAAGTGCAAATTTGGTGGAATTAAACCGCTTTCCATCGCAATGATGACCTTGAAATTTTTTGCGATTATTAGTTCTTATTTGGAAGAAATAAATCATTTATCCTTTAAAACATCATATCATCAATGTACCTTAGCCACTGAACAGAGACCGCTAGCAGGTTCTGTATGACCCATATTCGATTTAACGGAACCAATCTTGAGGGGTGTACTTCTGCCCTGACAAAATACTTTATCGATCGCGTTTAGTTCTTCAGGATCGCCGACTCTAGTTCCTGTGCCGTGAGCCTCCATGAAGGCCAGATCGTTAGGAGATACCTTGCACTCCCGGTAGAAATCAGTTAGGAGCATTTTTTGCACTTGGCTAGCAGGGAATGTGATTCCTTGTTCTTTATAGCCATCGCAATTGCTTTTCGTATAGACAAGTTGGGCGTAAATTCTCTTGGCATTCTTCGCCTTCTGTAGAATTATAGTGCTGACCGCTTCACTACGGACGTAACCGTTTGCTCGGGAATCGAAGGATTTGCATCGACAATCAGGGGACAGTACACCTACGTGAAAGTAATATTCAATCATTATTCGAGGTAAGTAAACGTTTGTTTTGCTTCTATATTTCTAATTTGATACTAGTCGTAATTAATATTAATTTTATAAAAATGAAATAGCAATAGTTTGCTAATTCATTCGATTTAAAGTGTTAAGACGTTGCGCGTAATTCTTCGATTTAATTAAATTATTAAATTTCACCGAGTCGCGCGAACTGAAGAGATACATAGGGATGAAGACAAAGATTAGAGCCACCGACGATCACTGTATCACAAATTCCTTGTCGCATCAGTCTGTAAGCGTGATCTAATGCAGTTAAACTTGAACTGCAAGCAGTGTCAATCGCATAGGATGGACCGTTAAGATTGAAGAAGTAAGAGATTCTGTTGGCCAACATCGCTCTGCTGCATCCGGTGATACCGAAACCGTTCGCCTAGAATATAATCGAGTCACCTGAGATATACTGGCAATGAAACTTAAATTGATAATTGAAAATTTAATAAGTGATATCGACGACATTTACTTGCAATTTTTCATAGAACCAAGTCTTTTCTGATTCACTGATACAAGATCCTATAACAACTGCGGTGTTCGTCCCTCTGATTTCTTTAGGATTGAGCCCCGCGTCGATTATTGCTTCGAAAGCAGTTTCGAGCAATATCCGACACATAGGATCTAGAGTATGGGCTTGCTTGTAATGAACACCGAAAAATAGCGCGTCGAATTTTTCCAAATCCTTCAGTTTTCCACCGTCCCTAGGAATTTCCGCGTGGTCTGTTCGAATTTACAACTTGTTACATTCGTCTCGATTAATTCCAACCATTTAATCGTCGATTACCTAGTTTCCACCTCGAAAAGTTCTCCGTAATGAGATCCACTTTGTTCATCAAATTATTTTTCAACTCCGACATATTGCTGCTGCTCGGAAACTTTCCGGAAATCCCGGAGATCACCACCTCTTCCCCAGGCTCCGTCATAGCATAGTTTATCTTCATTGCATCTACGTGCGTGTTGCAAGACATTTTTGCTTTCGCCTCAGAATACACTTCGTTAATTTCTGTTCTCTCCTTTTACTTCCTTTCGAGTTCACTTCCTTACTTATTACGATACCGTCAATAACAGGTACAATTTAAGAAGTTACGACAACGAAACGGGTGGAGGATATTTTAATCTAAGCTCGGATATTTAATTAATATCATCACGATCGATACTGAGATCACTGATACAATTGAAGAGTGTAGAAAAGTAGAGGGCCTATATATAATAATGTTTCTCCCCTCTATTTGAAGGTACCTTTTCGGATTTAAATATTCTTAAAGTTAATTTGCATAAGATTGTAACCGTAATGACCTTTCAAAATCAAGTCAGATTATTCAATATTGAGGACCCTGGCCAATCTACTTAGAAGCATTGACCCTTTCTAAAATGTTTCGATTATCTTAAAAAAAGAACAAAATACACTGCGGTATACTGAATGTCCCAGTACGTCTCTTCTGAAATCTGGAAATTTGAATTTTTTTTGAAAATTTGAAAACCTGTGCTCTACTAAATCGGGCCTGCTCTATTGAATGATGATATTGCCGACTTCCGGTGCGGACCGAAAGTGTTTTTTTTTTAGATCGGAAATCAATTTTTTCGAATGGAACCGTTCATATTTTCATAACGGATTCGGATTCTACGCCAAATGATATACGTGTTTTATTGAAAACATTTTGTTCTAAAACTGCACTTTTCACCCTTAAATGACTTTTAAATTTGTGATATTGAAAACAGATGATCTTTTGAAACTAATCGTATAATTATTTTTTTAAACGAAGTTAAATGAAGCTTTTTGATGATTTATTGTTAGATAGCTAGAAAACTAGGAAAGGATTTATTGTTAGATAGCTTTCTAGCTATCTAACAATAAATTTCCTGTAAATATATGTTTCCTGTAAAATTAAGTTTCTGAAGTTAAAGGCAGTTTCGTGCGGACAAAAGTTAAAATGTAAAGGCCATTTAGGGATGAAAAATGACGTTTTAGAAAAACTGTTTTAAACGAAAGATGCATATTTATCGGTATAGAATACAAATACGTCATAAAAATATGCAAGTTCCATTTGAAACAACGGACTTCCAATTTCGGTGCGGACCGGAAGTGGATTTTTTAGGCCGGAAAGTTTAGACCATTAGTAGGGCAGGCTCGATTTAATCAGACCAAGGCCGGTATTTAAAGTCATTGCTTATTCTCAAGATCGTCTTAGTTTCAAGTCCCTGTTTCCTGTACAAGACAGAGACTGGAAACATGGGATAGACAAGGATAGCAAATGCTCAAAACGGTCTTAAGAATAAGGAATGATTCTGAATACCAGCCTAGGTTTCCAAATTTTCAAAAAACTCAATTTTCCAGATTACAGAATGGGTATACGGGTGGTCTGGGACACCCAGTATTATCGATTAAATAGCCTATTGTAGTTTGTATAAACATTAAATCCATTGGCTACTAGGAATACAAGAAGGAAATAAAGGTAGAAAATAAAACAAGTTGGGAAGTTCATTGTATTTTCAGTTTATTTATTAATACAATGATATTATGTATAAATTAACTTCCTATGTAAATTAAAATATTTAATTGATTAATTATTTACATTTATTGTATTTTGTGTAAGAATATTATGTGTAACTATGCGTTATATAATATATAATAACTATAGTATAATTCCGCAATTCCTTCAAACGGCAGCCTAAACTGAAAATCCAGCAAAATTAAATTAATTTCAATATTTTCTCAGATCTAATAAATGAAACTGATTCCACGATTACTGATTACGAATCATTAGTGAATATTCGAAGTTGAATCATTACGAAGAATATATAATAAGTATTTGCACATGACTAACTGTTTTCACCATTCTCAATCAATATTCTTTGATTCGATGTTATAGATGTCAAGAGTTCCCGGATGTCGCATAACTCTACATAAGTAAGTACGTTTATAACTTGTTTGTGAGTCCAACTGCGAAAGCATACATTTAAATTTTTACATAAAGAGTAAGCCAAATTATAAAGTATTATAGAATTTAGTTAAATCTAATCAGCAAACAAGGACAGTTATTCCGAAGTCATTTTTTTTTTTTTTTTTTTTATATATATATATATAGAAGTCCATCACGCTAATACTAAATTTTATCATGCGTTTAATTTTTGTTTTGCGTAAACAGGAAAGAAAGTACTATATTTGCTTCGACTTGTTTATTTGAATTGTTGTAGATAAAAAAACTGCGTGCCTGGAAGGATAGTCTCCAGCGATATTTTTTTATCGTAGGTCATGTATCAAACATATACTCATATACGCAACGACATTTGCATTTGTCAGTTGCATATTTAAGTAATCGATTCTGGTTCACGAAGTACAACCGGAAAAACGCAGAGGTGAACTTGAACCTAATTAATCTGTATAAGGCCATCCAATATAGGTATCCAAGCATTCGATGGAAACAATTTAAATTTTGACCACGAGAGAGTAGTAGTAGAGACATGGGAGAGAGAATATGAACACATTTGACATAAATTTTTGCATTTTATTTGAAACTGCAAAATTACAAAAATTTTTAATAGTAATATAGAAATTCGAAAATATATTATTATCATAGTAATCGCATTTAATA